>NW_013654934.1:9082-78682 GCF_000499385.1 Eimeria necatrix
CCCGGCACCAGTGCAGGCCTCCTCCCCATAGGGCCTAGGAGGCGAGCTCCCCGAGTGGGGCGAATCGAACAGACAGATTTTGAAACACTTAAGAATTATTATTTCTCGATGAAATTGAGCTGCAGTGTCCGAGAAATGGGCCTACGCTAGGCCTAGTTGGTAGGGCCTTCTCGAGGGGCAGGAAGCAGCGTAGTCGCAGCAGTAGGCGCTGTGCACTACATTTGGGGGCTGCTCTGGGATGAAATCTTTGTTCTTTCCGGACTTGGGAATAGAAATACTATGTTTTAATAACTTGCGCCTAGAAATCTTCGCTCGGTAAGGGATGTATCTCCGCAACGGACGTGTTATCGGCCCCACACCGCAGGAGACTTCTACAATGTCAGTCAACAAAACGCCGAGCGGGACACCAGACCATCATCGCCACGCGACTCCCAAGCCCACTGTGGCAGAGCGGCCGCATGGGCATAAGGAGGCGACCCCACAGGTGATACCTATGACCAATGTTATGCCAGGGGACAGGCCCTGCGTCAAGTGGGACCAATTCCAGTCCGCAGTGAGTGTGATAAGAACTGTTATAGAGGGGACCGTGGAATCCGGCGCAACAACTCCCATACTACCAGAAGACGGCAGCACAATGCAGGCCTTTCTGCTGCGCATCGAGCGCCGGTACACCCAGATGGGATTGGAACCGCGCGAGTGGGGAAATGCACTTATAGACCACCTTGTGGGCCCGGCTCTAACGTATTGGATGTATCTATGGAGAACTATCGACCTAAGCGACTGGGCGACAGTACAGCGCAGGCTTCTAAAGCGGTTTGACAAAACAATGTCGCAGATTCAATTGTTAACGGAGTTGGCTAAAGTACGGTGGAATGGTAACACGAAGGAATACACGGACCGGTTTGAGGCTGTAGCGGAGCGTGGGTTGGGTCTTGCCCCCGACGAACTCGCGGACTATTACTCCACCGGGCTACCGACAGACCTCCACCTTCTAATAACCAATAACGGACAAGTGAAATATCAGTCGTGGGAACAAGCGGCGACCGCCTCATCACGACTCTACGAGCCCAAGCAGAGTGTGCTGGAACTCCGAGAAAGGACCAGTCGAGCCATTAGGGCTGCCGTCCAAGCTAATGGACCTCGTGGGCGCCAGGAAATTGAAAATCGCCCTGGGGGAACCCACGCAAACTGCTTTGAGTGTCAGGGTCGCGAACATGTGTCTGCCCCAGCAAAGGGGAACGTACCAGACGTCTGGGGGAAATATGCAAGAAGTGTGGCGGTGTGAGACACTATGCTCGGGACTGTCCTACGTATGAACGAGGCCGGCCCGAGCCGGTGGGCAAGAGCAGTTGGGCGCCCACCAATCCTAACACTGAGAAGACGGAACGACTAAACGTGCGGGCCTAGGCGTGGTTGGAGACGAGCGTTCTAGGCCGCGTAGTCATGGCAAAGGGATGATGTGTGCGGTAGCGACAGGCCCTAATGCCATTCCAGTCTCCCTCGAGTGGGGAAACCAACTCCTCCGCACTGCGGGAAGAGCAAATACGAGCGATTGGCGCGCGGAAGGGACTCAGCCGCTTTTGGAAACGCGGTAGGAGTCTGGGTCACCGTCGATCCTGAGTGAAGAGACTCCGGACGCGACGACGGATAGCAGCAGGAAGTCTGCAGAGGCAACAGAAGACGGCTATAGGTCAGACGCGACAGAGATTGTGCCACACTGGTGGAGGGAGACTTGCACGAAAGAGTCTTACGACCAAGGGGGAGCGTTGTGTTGTGCGGGTGAGACGGCGGTACTTCGCGTTGAGCTCGCAGGGAGTCCTTATAAGGCCCTCTTGGACACTGGGGCTTCGAGAAGTTTCATTAGTCCTAAAATAGTCGAACGACTGCAGCTGCAAATGCGGAGACTTCCAAAAGAACATAGGTTCACCATAGCTACAGGTGCACAAGTACGCATTGATCGAGTAGTGACGGGATTGACGCTGTGGTGCGGACATACTCGTTTTTCCGGGGACTTTTTAGTAGGACCTGTTCCCTACGACTTAGTTTTGGGTTTGGATTGGCTGACGGAACACAAGGTGGCCTGGTATTTTCAGTCTGACAAACTCCGAACCTATGTGAATGGCCAGTGGTGCGAGTTACCGGTCGTTCGGACTGGCGAAGCAACGCTGCAACGTGATCGTCCAACCGTAGTCCACCCGAGGACCCCAGCAGAGCAAGCATATGAGATATTGGCCAAAAAAGTGGCGGGTATGTCAGCCGAGGAGGCAGCTATATTCCTACGCCCGCCTCCAAGGAGGTATAAGTCCCACGCGAAGACTAAGGCGAAGGCGCGGATAACGTCGCTCGTTCATCAGCCGGCGGCTGACACAAATGATCTCCGGACTCCATTGCACGGTTTGCATCTCATACTGGCTTTGCCCAAAGCCGGTTCGGTAGTGCCCCTACGGCTCTCGGATGAATGGCAAGGCGCACTTTGTTGCGCGTTAATTGGGAATCAACCCACGTCTTCCGGCTGGCGTAGTCCTTTGGCCTCAACCGCCTCGGTGGTAGCGGAGAGTGACTAGGAGTCTCCCTGGCCTATGGCAAAACTCGAGCACACTCTGTTCGACAAATGGATAACTTCGCCAGAGGCGCAGGATATTCCATGTGAGGTTGCCCAGGTGTTGCACGAGTATTGAGCGGTTTTTCCCGATACCTTACGTAAAGGATTACCGCTGAAGCGCCCTCATGATCACCATATTCTCCTTGTGCCTGGAAAACTTCCAGCGAGATCTGCAATATACCGTATGACCCCAGATCAGCTCAAAGTCCACAAACAGTAGATAGCTAAATTATCGGACAGTGGTTGGATCGGACCGACCTATTCGCCTATTTGCTCTCCTAAGATCATGGTGGACAAACGTGACGATGACTCCGGGGAGCGGAAGATGCGTATGGTTGTCAATTACCAGGCTCTAAATGCCCTTACAATAGGCGCTGATTTTCCACTACCTCCCATTCAAACCATTCTGGAGATGCTGAGAGGCGCCACGTATTTTTCCACCTTGGATCTTGAAGCAGGATTCCATCAAATACGTATGGCTAAGGAAGACTGGTGGAAGACGGTTTTCCGGTCCGTTCTCGGACTATTCGAGTGCCGCGTGATGCCCTTCGGCCTTAAGGGTGCTCCCGTTACGTTCCAGGCCAATATTAATGCCTATCTACAACCTTTATTGGGACAGGGCGTTATTGGGTACCTAGAGGATGTACTTATCTATAGTTCTGATCTCTCTGGGCACGTTTCTCTCCTGCGACAAGTCCTAAGCATTTTTCTTAGACACCAGTTCTACCCAAAATTCCGCAAATGCAAGTTTGCAAGACAAACAATTACATATTTGGGTTACACCATTTCTGCTACGGGGATCACACCCGCAGAAGATAAAATCGCAGCCATCTGGCATTGGCCAGAGGTGCTGGAGAACGAAACGCAAGTGCGCCAGTTCCTCGGTACCACAAATTACTGTCGCATGTTCATGGGACCGGACTATGCAGACGTTGCCCGGCCGCTGGTTGATCTTACGCGTAAGACGTCAGTTTCGAATGGACAGAGCTTCACACGCAAGCGGTGCGGCAGCGCAAACAGCGCTTAATCGACTTCACTACAAGTCCCTGACACGACGAAACCCTTCGAGTTATACACAGATGCCTCTGGCTATGCCATGCGATCGGAGCAGTTCTCGGGCAAGACAGCAAACCCATCGGCTTCCTGAGCTAAGTCATGAACCCCACGCAACAGAGATACTCGATCTACGATCAGGAACTCTTGGCGTTGGTCATGGCACTGGACAAGTGGTCGCACTTGCTCCGTGTCTCCAAGGCAACGGCTTACACTGATCATCAAGCTCTAACCCATCTCCAACGACTCCAAGCATCGAAGCCTCTGCGCGGACGCACCGCCCGGTGGCTAGACTTTCTTGCGGAGTTCCCGGACTTGCACATCACGTTTGTTCAAGGCGCGCCCAATCAAGTTGCCGACGCCTTGTCTCGCCGTCCCGGCCTTCCGAACACCTGCTTGCACGACACACCATCGGTACCACTGATGCTCGCAATAGGACAAGCGAGCGCGGCTCCCCGCTCTCGTGGTCGGCCTCCCAACTACAGGGAGCTCGCCGGAATTCGTTCGCGACGACATAGACGACGCAGCATGCCGTCTGCGCCTCCATCTGCGTCGCCGGAACCCAACCCAGAGGCGGAACCTCCTACACTCACAACGAAGTTACCAGCTGACCCTCCTGATGTGCGCCATTGGCCACAAGCTTACTCGAAGTGTCCTGTTTTTCGCGTTCCCTACAAAGCCGCAGCAAACCAACCAGGAAAAGCTCTATAAATCGAGTTTTGTAATCGCCAATTTACCTTTCGATTGCTAGAGCCTTACCTGCACATCCGCGTTCATGGACTGTGGCGCATTTGCTTTCCACAATTCCCTGAGTTCCTTACTCACGTTCTGCATTCGCATCACGACCATGTCACACGGCCATCGAGGCCAGAAGAAGAGCTTTGCGGCTCTCAGCAAGCACTACTACTCGCCAGGAATGCGCGCCTACACTACTGCTTATGTTGAGTCATGTACCCACTGTCGAGCGTAAAAGTCTATTACCCAGAAGCCTGCAGGCCTTCTTCAACAGTTGCTCATCCCTTCTCGTCGATGGGCGCACGTGAGTCTCGGCTTTATCACAGATCTTCCCCTTACAACGACAGGGCACGACTCGATCCTTGTCATGGTAGACTCCCTCAGCAAGATGGCTCATTTCGTTCCTGCAAAGAAGTCATTCACAGCAGCAGACACCGTGGAGCTTCTCGCAGACCGCCTTATCCGCTATCACGGTTTTCCAGAGGTGCTCATATCGGATCGCGACCCCCGTTTCCAGTCGGGTCTTTGGAACCAGCTCTGTCGCCACTTTAACATCAAACGGTGCATGTCCTCGCCCTACCATCCCCAAAGCGACGGCCAAACTGAACGGGTTATCCGCACACTGGAGCAGATGCTTCGTGCCTATATCAAATCTGACGAACGCGAGTGGGAGCGTTTGCTTCCGGCCTTGGAACTTGCCTACAACACAACAAGTCATTCATCCACTGAGCTCTCTCCTTTCGAGGTCATGATTGGAGAGAACCCGTTGACTGCTGCGGACCTTGATATCGTAGGCGCGTTAGCTCCTACGCTCAGTCCTCCGATGATTAAGCTTTTCCGACAGCTCTGCGACAGAGCATAGAGTCACATCCTGAAGGCAAAATGGCAGCAGAAGTACTACGCAGACACAAAGCGCCGAGCAGTGGAGCATGCGGTGGGAGACAAGGTCTGGCTCAGCAGCAAGCACCTACCGCCTTTCAACAGCTGCCCTAAGTTAGAGCCCCGTTACCGCGGACCCTTCGAAGTCATCGAACGCATAGGAACTGTCGCTTACCGTCTCGCTCTGCCTCCCACTTATGAATGCCTTAACGTTTTCCACGTCTCGCAGCTAGTTCCCCATCGCCCCCGCCCTCCCGCTTTGGTTCCCTCGGCAGCCGACGCCGCCTGGCCTCCTATCCACGATGCAGCAGGCAATCCCACAGAGGAATACGAAGTCGACTATATTCTGGACCAACGCGGCTCGGGAGATGCAGCCCAGTACCCCGTGAAGTGGGGCGGGACCCCTGAAGATCAAGCCACACGCGAGCCAGCTCACCACCTTACAGGCTGCCCGGCTTTGCTTCGCGCTTGGCGCCACCGCCGACGAAGACATCTTCAGGCTCGAAACAACATTGGTCCTTCCGAGGCGTAGACGTATGGATCCGTCACATTCCACCGCCTACAGCAAGGGCACCCTTCAATGAGGAGGGGGGAGGGAGCGCTGCGCACCGGTCGCGCTCACGACGTCAGCTTTAGAAGAGCACAGAGATTGAAAAGGCAAAAATAATGTGTTTTGGGGTAGGTCTCTTCAGTCCAGCAAGGGGAGAACTTGTAGTGCACAGGCACTACAATGGGGCTGGCTAGTGTCCTAGAGACGATAGCTAGCTAGCGACCTACAAGGGGTCGCAACACTGGAGGAGGAGAGGACCCTCCTAATAGGATGACAGTAAGAAAAGCTGTCTATTAGTTCTAATGAATACGTGAAATGTGTGGAAATTGTGTGGAGGCTGGGGCTGGCGATAGCGCCGGCACCAGTGCAGGCCTCCTCCCCATAGGGCCTAGGAGGCGAGCTCCCCAAGTGGGGCGAATCGAACAGACAGATTTTGAAACACTTAAGAATCATTATTTCTCGATGAAATTAAGCTACAGTTTCCAGGAAATGGGCCTACGCTAGGTGTAGTTTGTAGGCCTTCTCGAGGGGCAGGTAGCAGCGTAGTCGCAGCAGTAGGCGCTGTGCACTACAAATGCAGGCCTCCTCCCCACAGGGCCTAGGAGGCGCGCACCCCAAGTGGGGCAAATCGAACGACAACAGATTTTGGAAACTAAAGAATAACTGTATTTCGATATATATAAGCTACTGTTTCAAGGAAATGGGCCAACGTTAGGTGCCGATCATAGGCCCTGCTCGAGGGGCAGGTAGCAGCATAGTCGCAGCAGTAGGCGCTGTGCACTACAACTACGCTGTTACCTGGCCCACGAGTAGGGGCCTATGATAACCTAACTTCGGCGCATCTCTTTGAAATAACTGCCCAAATATCGTACTCCAGTTTTCAAATCCATTTTCCTTAAAAGTCCCCGACTTGGGGTTCTGGTCTCCTTGGCCCTGTGGGGAGAAGGGTTGCATCGGTGCCCGCGCCATCGGCAGCCCCAATCTCCAGGTATTCACAGACGCGTCTAGTGTATACATGCTAATTTGCTTATAAAATGCCTCACTTCGATACTAGTAAGAAGGTCCTGTCCTCATTCAGCGTGTTAACCTCTCGTAGGTCTCCATCTAACTGTCTTCCTACGATCACCAGCAAGCCCTACTGCAGTGCCTGTTAACGACACAATGGACCTTGGCGTCGTCATTTTGATCTCCTTAGTCGTAAAACGGCACCAAGACTAGCCTCAGCAGTCAACGTCCTGAACGGTGCTGCACGGATCGTTGTGCTCTCATTGCCGATCTTTAAATATTGAAACTAGACACCAGCTTGCAAGGTACCCTCGCCGAAACTGCCTTTTAACTCTTGTTACCTCTGCTCACCAGTTCTAGCCGTGCTAACTTCCAAATGATCCTCGTAGTATCCTCGGGCATATAGCCTTTGACTCCGCACCATACAGTTCTCAGAGTCATAGCCCGTTGTGACATGAATGCTGGTTCAATCTTTACCAGACTGGTAGTGTGGACACGAAACCTCTGCTCCTGCACGTTTTGCCATGTGCTTGTGTTCATTTGGCCGAGCTGCCTTTATTACTGTATCGCCTGCCAAGACTATGCCGCACATGAACTAGTGTGTCGTTGATATTAGATGAGTCCAGTACGAGCGCACAGCGTTGTCTGCGTGTCCCGTGTCGCTGAACTGCGCTGCCAATCCCACCGTTCAACGTTTCATGTATCATAGGGCGAGCTTGCGTGGATAGCCGCAAGGGCAAGAATACCAACATCAGCTTAAATGCATTGAGGCGGACATCTGAGGGGCCGGCATTCATTACAGATGGCACGGAGCCACAACAGTGCGCAACCATGTCACACGGCAGCGACGTGGCAGAAAAGCATTTGCCTACGCCTGATCACTTCTGTAGTCTACAACAAGAAACCGCGATGAGAGTTCTTCGTTTCTGCTGAAATACCACTTCAACGGGAACTAGACATTCTAACTGGACACTGCACAGTAGTGGCTTTACTAGGTCAGAAGAACACCAGTAACCAGCTTTCCGCCAGTGGATCACCCTAAAATTGCCTTGTGAGCCTCCCTTGTGTCCTTAATGTTTGTTGCTTTGGTAGCATTACATATATGTTGCAATTATAGTCTTCTTGCCCAAAGAAAGCGGGCTCGCACTCAGAGCTCATATTCACCTAGATGCTTCAACGCGAGCTGCAGAGCAGACGCTGACTGGGCTGCATTACTCTTTTCTGAGTATACGCGGTATTTCTGATATTTTTGGCCCTTTTTATCGCAAAATTACGTCTAAGTAGAAATCTAGATGAAAAGCGAGAGGCATTCTACTCGGTTTGTGCCTGGTGTGTCGAATATGGGGCCCCCCGCCGCTCTTGCGGGGCTCAGAGAGGCGCAAGGCTGTTTGGGTCTCGCGACGCTCAATCCTGTTCATTTTTTCGTGCCATTCGATTTTTCGTGGGCTTGAGATGTTTGCCCTTCATAATTTCCGCCTTATTTTTTGCTGAAGAGAAAGCACAGGGGCCGCCGCTAGCAGCCATTCTGCGTTCAACAGCCCCACAGCGGCGTCTTCTACTAGTTGGCCGATAGCGGGTTTTTTTAATTGTTATCGCGTGCACTTTCGTTTTGCATCTCTTGTTTTCTATTTCGTGCCACTTTGGACGGGCGCTGGACGCCACTGCTCCCACCTCAGGGACGGCGGCGCTCTACCTGCGGCCTTTACCACTCCCGTACAGCTACGGTTGGCCATTTATACTTCGCGTGTGCTCTGATTGGCATTTTTACACGATCTGTGTTCATCAGAGCCTCAAACCGTGTGGAGGCATCGTTGCCAGTGGCCACGGGGAGTCTGGGAGCCTTCAGTCCAGTCGTCCCTCTTCTGAAGACTGCCTCTTAGCGTCCGTCGTTAACGCTGAGGCCGAAATTAGCACGACCACGTACTGATAGCTTTTCGAAGGCTTAGTCTTTCCTGAAGTGGTCGGTGATCTCGGGCGAGTTCTCCGGAACAGCAGAGGGGCGTTGTGGGTGGCACGTTTCAATTTGAATCTCCCTAGGCGATTTCTACAGTGGACAGACCGCAAGAGCAGGACGTAAGGTGTTTACCGCAGTGCGCAATCATGGCGGCTGCAGCACTTTTTCCAATGGCAGCCGTAGCACCAAATAATGGCAACTGTTTCAGCGGTAGTGGCAACAGCGTCCCAACAATGACATCTTGCCGTTCTCCGAGGGGCGCCCACTCACCACAGCGTGCGGAGAGTCCTCCCACGCAAGATGGTGGCCAGGAGCAGCATCAGCACAAAGAAGAGCAGCAACAGCATTGGCAGGAGAGGTTACCTGCTGCCGGCGAGGCGAACAGGGCGCCGCACCAGCGGCACCCCTTGGAAATGGAGGACTCGGGAGGAGCAACATCTGTTGCTTCTCTGCGTCCGCTGCCTTCCCGGCAAGGTACGCAGCAGCCCCTTGACCTTCTTCAGCGGAGCCAAGGGTCTCAGGGAGCTTCTAACCTTTCCGGGCGCTCTTCTCTGGCTGCGAAGACCTCATCTTTGCTGCAGCGGAAGCAACAGTTTTATAAGGTGAGCTCAGCATCGCGCTCTGTGGTTTACTGTGGCGGCCTAATCATGTGTAGTTTTTGATGAGGGCTGCGGAAGGGGGTTTGCCTTGTCTACCTTGAGTTTGGCCTAAGATGAGCTTAAGAGCCTTCCCCAGACATGACGGCAGCGTTCTGTGCATTTGAAGTGGCAGAAATAACTGTTGGCAGTTCGATTTGCAGTCACTCTCGGGTGTATTGAGGCTTGTCGAGGTGCAGCTGCGCTAATTTGCGCCATCGGCCACTGGCCTCCATAGCGTACTCTTACTGGTGTCTTGAATTTCTGGAGCTCAAGCCCGGGCCGCATTCGTTTTCGTTGCTACTTTTGTGGATTTTGCAGACAAAAATGTGCCCATGGTTCTCTCGAGGTCGCTGTGACAGAGGCCCTAGCTGCCAATTCGCGCACAACACTATGGAACTCCGGGCAACTCCGGACCTCCGCAGGACTTCCCTCTGCCCCAGGCTGAAGCAGCTAGGCCGTTGCATAAACCGAGACTGTTCCTACGCTCACCAGCCTCAAGAACTGAGGGCCACTGGGTGCGTGACTGTGGCTTTTCATATCGTTGCTCCTGCCTTATTAATGCTTTGGATGTATCTAGGTGCGGGTGCGAAAGTTGTTACTGTAATATGCTTGTGCTTCAGCTGCACGCAGAGTGAACTTATGTTGCTCAGTATTCGCAGCTTCTTTGCATTTCCGTATTTTGTTATCTGCTTGCAGTGAGGTGTACAAGACGGCGCTTTGCGTCAAGTGGCAGTTGGGCCGCTGTGCTGTCGGCAACTTGTGTCGGCATGCAGTGAGTCGCTTGTAGCTTGCAGCGGCAGCAGCAGACTCATTTTAAGGAACTGTAGCAGTAAGATCACCACCGTACCTCGCTGCGGGGAGTTATGGGCAAGTGGCTATCGAATTATGTCATGTTTTGCTGCAGCATGGTCCTGAGGAAATGCGAGGAGTTGCAGTGACCCAAGTGAGCGCCCATAAGAAGGAGCTTACAAGTCCAGCTACTGCTGCTAGTTCTTCTGCTTCTGCTTCGTGCGGACTGGGTCGACTTGCCGAGCTCGCGGAAGGCGAAGTGAGCAGCAGAAGCAGCTTGGGCAGTTCCTCCGGAAACAGCAACAGTAGCGGCAACAGCACTTGCACCTCTTCGCCAGCCCCGTGCCACTCTCCCTTCTCAATTCCAGGAACAGCTGGAGCCCCAGCGGCGGTACCGGCAGCTGACGGTATAGCAAAGGATACGAGACAGCTAAACAGCGATCCCTCTGAGGTCCACCGAAGTCGCCGAAGTGTCGATGATGATGATCCACAGGTTAATCATGGGCAGCAGCAACAGAAGACCCTTTCCAATTACCTCGCAGGGCATGCAACAACCCAGGCGGCAGTGGGCGCCTCATGGGCTTTTGATAGGGGGGCTCTTTGTCCAGATTATCCGGCGCAGTCACCGGGTATCGCTGGGCGGGAGCAGCAACAGCAACAAGGACGACTTTTGGGGCAGCATGGCAAAGTTGTGGCGCAGCAGCGCCATTTGTCGGGACAGAAAACTGCTCCCCTCGTTCCCCTGAACCGGAAGCTGCCAAAGGCTGTGCAGCGACAGCTGAGGCAGCAGCAGCAACAGCAACAGCAACAGCAACAGCAACAGCAATTGCTGCTGATCCATTCACAGCGGCAGGGACGGTTCAACCAGAAGGACCTACAGTCGCAGCAACAGCAGACAACAACACAAGGGGCGCACAGGCGCAAAACGCTACAGCAGCAGCAGGTGCAGACGGCTCATCAGATATACTCGTGGATGCCACGCCCGCAGCGGATGGCATGGGATGGTTTACAACAGCAGCAGCGGCAGCAGCAGCAGCAACAGCAGCTACCACACCAGCCGCTGAGTGGAAACCTTCAACATCTCCTTCCACAGCAGGCGAGCATTGCCGAGGACACAATGCTGCTCTTGCAGCAGCAGCAACAGACGGCTCCTTCGACGCTACAGGAGGCTGGTTGGCATCAGCAGGAGCAGCAGCACCTGCATCCGCTGACCCAGGACCCTTCGACGGCATTTGACAGAGCGCTCGGCCTAGATTCTGCGAACCCTTTGCTCCAGCCACTGCAGCAGCAGCAGCAGAGGGCGTCCAAGGATGCATCCTACGGCGCACAGCACCCGCATCAACCACAGCAACAGCAGTATCCTGCGTGGGAACCGGAGAGAATTTTGTCCCTTTGGGATCAAGCAGATACGTGCTGGAGCAGCAGCAGTGAAATGCAGCAGCAGCTGCAGCAGCAGCAAGAAGGGACATCTGCAACGCTCACGACTGATGCGACTTTTGTGGACACTCCCATATCGGACAGTTTGCTGCTGCTTCCGCAGCAGGGACTTCAGGGTTCCGCTGAGGCATTGCAGCAGCAGGAACAGCAGCATCAGCATGAGAATACATTAGACATCGTTTGTGCGGGAGCAGCTCAAGAGGATGGAGTGCAGCTAACATCTGTAGTATCTGTTGGCATGGGGGGTGGTGGCCGCCCCGTGCCTTTGAAAGCCCCTGACTGCAGTCGTATATTTCAGGCGAGCGAGGAAAGCCCTTGTTCAATTCTTTTTTCTGGTCCCCAATTGTTTAACGTGGCAGCGGAGGCGGAGTAAAAGTGACTGGGTTAGCAATGCCTTGTATTTGGTTGTTTGTTGCCGAGAGGCGACAGCGAGGGGCACTTGAGGCGGGGCCAATCGCCCTCCTCTCTGTCTTTTTTAAGTCCCTCTTGCCTTCATTTGGGCCCGTCATGCATTTCTTTTGTCTGTTGTCTTGGATGGTTTTTTACGTCTGTGCCTGGCCTGCAGCGAACGGCAGGCTGCAGCTCGCGTCTTGACTGTGGGACCGCAGCAGTAGCAGCGGCACCCGCAACAGCGGCAGCAGCAGGTGCCAGGGAAGGCTGTGTCAGGCCTCAACTATTCAGGCGCCACATTGATTTTTCTAACTTGATTAGCTTTGCTGGAATGTATTTTCACGGATGTGGGACGTGCACATTTGCCCTGCAGTGGTTGGGCTTGAATTGTAAACATAATTTTGTTTTTAGTTTTGCCGTCATTGGCCACGGACTTGGGTTCTCTGACGGGCAGTGGGGCCTCAAGCCAGCGTGCAATTGTGACCAAGGGCTTGAAAACGTACAGGATACATCAGCACCGCAATCTTGCTCTAAACCGCGCGGGCTGCCACGTTAAAAGCCGTAGCTGCCTGAATGCATTGGACTGTGATTTTTTCTTTCATACGTTCCACACTTAGCGTTTCGCATGGCCGTCTAGTCGCATTTGCACGAGTATGCTCTTCGGCTGAAATAGAGCATATGCCTCTTTACCGTGCCGAGGTTCGAAAGTACAGGCGGAGCGGCTCGGGTCACTGAGCACACTCGACTAGGCGTTCTTGCATTTAGCGATTCTTAGGCAGACCAAGTGATATACATGTGGAACAACAAATTCTGTAGGCCCATGAGGGAGTCGCTTTAATGGAGTGAAGAGACTTTCTAGAGTCATCTGAGTTGCAGTACAAAATCTTCGAGTCCGTGGGAAAGATCTAAGGACAAAGCATGCAGTGCTCAGTTTCTGTGCGGACCCTGACTTATTTTGGGTTAACGGTTGTTCGTTGTTGCAGTATCTGCAGCTCAATATTGTTAATGAAGGTCGAGCAACTGATTTGAGCAGCACACATCTTTTGTCACAGGGGCGTGCCGATGTGGCTGCAAGTTAAGACAGCACAAGTCACTCAATACGTGGATTGTGAGTTTAAGCAGCACTCTCGTTTCTAGTTGTGCTGGCATTGGTCTGGGATACGCCCTTTTTCACAGCGTGGGGTACTCCCCCTTTCGCGGGCAATGGATTTGAAGTTGCCGTGCACTTGCGAGCAGTCGCGTGAAGGCGTTCAGAAAGTTCTAGATTATGATGTGTTTCGTTTCCATACTTATGAGCTTTAAATTCAGTATTAGAACTCGGTAAGCATGTGTCTTCCACTGCTGTAGGATGCGCACCGTCGCAGCTGTCAGGTGATAAACGCACACGGGGGAGGCTTCACCGCAGACACGCACAAAACAAGTATTCAGTAAAATCCACGCATAAAACAAGTATTCAGTAAAATCCCGCAGGCAATTTAAATAATGTATGGCTGAGATTGGAGTGGCAGAAATGGCGTAGCGAACGGGACGACAATGCAGCACCTCTAGTCTCCCACGGTCAGGTGCTAAACCACGGCAGATTATTCTCCAGTTGACTGCCGACGAGGGCCCCTACCGCGGACATTTGAGTACGCGATTTTGGAGGATGACGATTTGCAACACCAATAACCCCTGAAGCATGAGAAAGTTACGTAAGCCTTCAAGGTAAACATTTTACCGACATAAGAATTGATGAAAGCGTGAGCACTTTGCGGGTCGTGACTTAGTGAGTTGGAAGTATCTCAAGCAGATAATAAACCTGGTCGGCTGCAGGCTGCTGAACCAGCTGTTCCACAGGTGCTTTTGTACGCTAGTCAGGAGTAAGGTACTTCGGTGATTTGGCGAGAGTCTAGTGGAAGGGAAACCGCAAAGGGTCCACAGCACAGCCCGCAGTCCTCCTGAAAAGCGCAAGATAAACGCTTTTGCAGACATAAGAATTGATGGAAGCGTGAGTACTTTGCGGGCCCTGATTTACTCAATTGGAAGTGTCGCAAGCAAATAATAAACCTGGGCGGCTGCAGAACCAGCTGTTCCACAGGTGCTTTTGTGCGCTAGTTAGAAGTAAAGTACTTAGGTGATTTGGCGGGAATATTGTGGAAGGGAGGCCGCAGAGGGTCCACAGCACAGCCCGCAGCCCCACTGAAGAGCGCTGCAAGTATCACCTCATCGGTGTCCTCAAGGAGTCCGCACGAAAGCTTCAAGCGCTTTATCCGAAAGAAAGGGAGAAGCGTACGGAGCAACTGCCCGCTGAAGAAGGGAAATCAACGGAGCATCCGGCTCGGCTAACTGAGCTGGAGGAACACTTTACATGCCAGCACTTAGAACGACGAATTGAAGCCCTTCATAGTTTTTCAGAGGGATTCTAGACCTCCTTGCGTCCGCTGCCAACAAGGCAAAGGCGATTGATCAGGGCTCCAAGAAAAGTGTGCGTGTTGTGCTGCCAGCTCCACGATTAAAGATTTTACATGTACAAACTTGCGAAGGCATGCGAATTTTAGTGAAGAAATTACTACTGTGCCTGCTTTGCCCTTACTTTTCCCAATAGGTGTCTGCTTTACTCTACCTCATCTCTGCTAGCAGAGATGCACTGACCTGGAGACTTAGCCTCTCGTCTGAACTCACCTGAGGGCCCACATACACCGGAATTAGACAGTAATGGCTAGGCTGGTGCGTGTATCAGTTCGGCTTCCAGCTACTCGTCAGGTTCAGGCCTCTAAGAATTTGCAGCGGGCTCGCTTGTCTCTTTTCCACCGCCAACAAAGCTTGGCGAGTTTGGTGAAATGTATGACGCATTTCGCACCCGTCTGACGTTTAGTGCCATTGGGTTGCTGCACTTTCATTCAAGCAGTTCCTCTGCCGCAACAGCCATCATCACCTTGCAGAGCCGCGGTGTAGACCTAGCAGGCTGGGCTTTATTCCAATTTAGGCTTGCTTACTCCTGATGCAGTAAATTCCTTGCCTTCTTGATTTGTTTGGTGCGTCAGTCATTCCATCCACTGGCCCAGAGGTGAATCTCCTGAAAATTATGGCGTCTCAACGCGCACCGTCGCTGTACCAATGACTCGTGACTGACGAAAGACGCTTTCTTATGTACAATCCAAATCCAATCCATAACAGCTGCGGCAGAGGTTTAGAAACTTCCGTTCTGCCGTCGTATCATTAGGCCCAGCTTGGTCCTATGTGCGTTATCTTATTCGGACTACATAGCTCATGCCTATTTCTACTAATCAAAGACACCGATTCAGTATTAAAGCCGTTAAAAGAGTGGAAGGAAGGCACCGCACAGGCAGACGGAAAAGGGGTACGCAACGGAGGCTATGCAACTAGCGATAGAAGGACAGCGCTATGCAGAGTGTAAGAGACGTCGCGTAAGGCAGTGGCAGTCGACTTTTGGAGTCAACGCATGCGACGCTAGCATGCTCGTAGTAGAACATGGCAGTCAGTGAGATGCTGAGCAAGATCGGACATAGCGTGTTCCTCCGGGAAGCCCTGCAGCATTACTTGATATAGTCATCCGTGCGCGATAATCAGTTGGGTTTCCAACTACATTCGGTGCTGGACCTCAAAAAAGGGCTGTTTCATTCGCGACCATGTGTGGAACGCGAGCGGGCAATGCCACAAGTAGCACGGCTTGAAAGAGAAAGAGTTCGGACGGAGAGTGGCTGATCGTATGTTTGCGGATCCGACACCGGGTAACGAACATTCCCACGTTTTGTTGTTAGACTGGATTTAAACGTGACGCATCTGCTTTAGGATATGGTTCGTGTGCTCGCTTGATCCACTGCTTTGGTGGTGATAAGCTCAGGAATTTGTGTGTTTGAATTCAAGCCTGATGCAGATCCGCTGGCACAAATCGGGCACAATAAAGAGGGTCTTTAGCAAGGATCAGCACTTCAGAACCCCACACTTTCGAATGAGCCAATCAGCAAGAATACCAACAGTATCAGCATCTGCTGGCGTCTTCTTCCTGAAAATGCTGACCAGAGTCTGGTGATGGGACATGGCTGCTGTAGGGTCCTGCAAGCTTCTGACTGACTGATTTAGAGGCAAAACAATGAACGCACTACTCCACGTTGACTGTACGGATACATTGCTAGCCAGTAGTATTGTTGTCTCAGGGCGAAGGAGGTTGTAGTACACCGGCACTACAATAGGGCTTGCTGGTGGCCTATAGAAGATAGCTAGCTGGTGACCTACAAGAGGTCATAACACTGAACAAAGACAGGACCGTCTTACTAGGATCGAAGTAAGGCAAATTGTCCGCGAATTAGCATGTATACACTAGACATGCCTGTAAATACCTGGATATTGGGGCTGCAGATAGCGCCGGCACCGATGCAGGCCTCCTCCTCACAGGGACTAGGAGGCGAGAACTCCGAGTGGGGAGGATTTTCAAGAGAACAGATTTTGAAAAAACTATAAATAACTGTATTTCGTGATATGTGGAATACTGTTTCAGTACTGTTGGAGTACTATTTCAAGGAAATGCGCCGAAGGTAGAGGGTTATCGTAGGCCCCTACTCGAGGGGGCAAGTAGCAGCGTAGTCGCAGCAGTAGGTGTTGTGCAGTACAGAGGTATTTTTCTGGCCACTATGCTCAGTTCACGTGATCGTGGTGATTGTACGGCACCTAAACAAGGAATTGGATAAACTGCGGAACACAGACTCACCGTATACCTTAAATACAGACCCGCAACGCAAAGCGATTCGAAACCAAAAAGCTGAGTAGTTGCGGAAGTCAACCCTGGTGGCTTCACCATCTTGCAAAGCTGTAGCAGCCTAACGCTCGCGGAAGATGGGGCACCTTTCATGAACTGAGGCATAAACTTGCGGAGAGAGGAAGCCCGGGGTTTGTGTAGTCAGTGCAAACATGGGCGGAACGGCCGTTTGCTTGCAGACTTCGTCCAACATGCTAGCCTTTATTTCTCTTGAAAGCCAGCGTTCGGCCAAGTGGGCAATACTTTTGCATTTTAGACGCATCATGCAATATATGTTTCTGGCCGTTGGATGTCGTGCCTTGCTACCTTCGCCTCGTTGAAGTTGGGTCCTCCATATGTATCATGTTTGAGATATATTTTGACCTGAAGGACGCAGTCGCCACTATTGTTCATGCGCAGAAACTTGTTCTTTTGAAGGCTAAACGGCTAGGAAGTGTGCTTGTGAGGACATTACCGATTTTGCGCGGAACAGATACCCTTCATCCTTGCAAAGAGACAGCCTACCAGCAGTCTTCATAGTAGAAGAGGAGCCAAGAAAGGCTGCTCGATCAACTCAAGCCCTTTTAACTTAGCCATTGAGCCGCTCTTGCGGACACTTGCAGCGTTCCAGGTTATGAAGTGCGCTGCAATCAACCGTACAAACGCGAGAGAAACTTATCAGAGGTAGGAAGCTTTGTTCAGTGGACTGGGCAAATACGCAGTGCTACTGTGGGCGTAAGAGAAAATCAAGGGGAAACACAAACCGCTAGTAAAGCTCTAGCTTCACGACGAAGTCTTGCATTTTGTGAAGCTCGAAGAGGCCTAATTCGAAGAGGCCTACAAATATATTTTGAGATCTAAGGTATATTGGAGACCTCAACGCACAAGAACTGAATTATACGCATTGTTACCGACTCGAAAAGCGAAATTACTTCATCGCAGGCACTGTTAACGTTGCATGGACACGCACGACTGCGTTGGCTTGTCATGTCCCTGCCTTTCTCAAAACTGCCTTTATGCTTTCGAAATGCGTTGCTGAAGAATCCTCTAACCATCCGTTAGTGGGCCACTGGAGTGTATATCTCTACATATGGTCCTATCAGCGATGAGAATCAGCTATCCCACCCAGATACTCAACAGTACAGCTTGCGTGATGGAAAGAGCTGCAAAAGGAAATTTGGAGAAAGCCTTCTAAAAATGGCTTGCCTTTGTGCCCGCTGATGATGGTATTGGCCGAAGCTCCACAACTGCTTTCCTCAGTGACCCCGCCTTGACTACCTAGGACGAAATGGGATGCAAAAGCTCGAAAGAGCTTCTGCTCCAAGCCTTTATTTGCGTGGACCATCTGTGAGGGAGGAAACGCAACTTTTGTCATGAAAATCCCCGTTGGCTGGAAGTCTCGGGGGTATGGAAGACAGCGGGCGGCAGGTGCCGCCCGCAAGCGGTGCAAATGCAAAAGTCCGAATCAGCACGCTCCAACATTAGGCATCCCACACCCAAAATGCTACCCGTTTGAGACTGCACATACATGTACGTTAAACGTCCCAGCTAGGCCTTATTGGCGGATCATAGCTTAACCCATTGAGGCCCAGTGAAGAGCATTTGGCCCCGGCCGGTGCGGCGTCTCGCATGCATTCCAAGGCAGGGCGCCCCACCATGACCGGGATGACTCAGGCAAAACACAATTCCTCTAGATCCCGTCTACGGATAGCCCGACTTACTAAGAGCCGCTTATAACTACACCTTCATCGGCTACACGTGAGCTCGGCGGGATGAGACCCGGCAGCTCCAGCAGTGTCTGTGAGCGCGATAACGGAAAAGCGTTTAGAAAGGCACTTCTCCAGGCTAAAAGAAAGTGGAAATCCTTGCAAATCAATGAAAACGCTCCGATGCTGAGCAAATAGTAGTCTGAGGCCTAACCAAAGTAGGAAACATTGAAGTGACTGACGGTGGCAATTCCGTGAACTTCGAGCTGCTCGGGGTATTCAGCAGCATTTTTGGAGGTTTATACACACGGCAAGAGCGATAGTTGCACCTTCGCAGTGCTTACGCGCGACGTCTCCCGGGTGCAGGGTGCTTGAACTAAGGAGACGCCGTGGGTAGGAGTTCAGTGCGCAGCAATACAGTGTAGCCCAGAAATGGATTTCAAGGTTATATAGTTCAGAACATGTGGTTTGACGTACTAAACGGAAGTGATAAACGCGTGAAAGGGACCTAGTTGTGGTAGAAAAACGAGATACATCCACGAGATAGACTAAGACTGTATCACAGTAGCTTTACTGAAGACCATTGGTGACTGCCGTTATTGGCTAAGAGCTATGGCCACACTGAGCTAGCCAGCACAGGGAGGGGAGGAAGTGACATTTAACGAACACGGAGCAACATAAAGCTTATTCTTCTTAACGCAAACAGAAGATCAGATGACTGCCAGATTCAGTAGTTAGAATAGAGAGTAGGTTGCGTCTCCGTCTGACGATGAACGAATTATCAAAGAGGCGATTAGGATCCAGATCTACGCAGCAATTTTCTCTCGCACCGAATACCCACTGGTGACAAACTCACAAAGTATGATAGGAGAGACCGACAATGTTAAAGCTTAAAAAATGGATGGATTCGGTAATATTTTCGCAACAGGTAACCACAGCCCACAGAGAAACTCTGTTATACAGATTAAGGCTCATATTCCTTTGTACAGTCATAAAAACCTGTGTATACGCCCAAAGCTGTGTGAGTGACATCTCGCTAATTATGCGTCCACGTTTCCGCCACTGGTACCCCGCTTCGCATACCACTGGTAAGCAGTAACTATTAACTATCGCTCCGTGCCACTGAGTGCCACTTCCCAAGATCCACTGGCACCAGCCTAATAAACAATGCATACTGACGTTACCCAATCACGTCTGTGCTACTCTCAGCAACAAATACGACAGGTATTGCATTTATTCGGCATAGCAGAGCAGAGCCGTCTCCTCGCGCTGAGGTGTCGTCGGTACGCCCGATTTTTGCTGTCTGTTGGAGCACATGCCAGCTGAGATATTGAACTGAAGTATGGCCGAAAAGTCTTCAAACAAACTGCATTTTCTCAGTAGGAATCAGAACAAACTTCTACTCTAGGGTGTATCTTTCACTTTGGACAAGGCCAATTCGCCCGCCTTCTTGTTCCTAATTTAAAGCATTTGCTATTTCAGAACAGTATTTCGCGTCAAAAAGTGAGAGTACTTAGGGAAGACTGCATATCTCACCCTTTATTTGGGGTAAAGATCTGTAGAGCCACAATGTAGCACTGAAAATACCCCCAGAAAGGCTACACAATGTGCCTCATTATAGGGAAATGCTGGCCAAGCAATGATGCATAGTAAATCGCACATCAAGCACTGACCCATTTTACAGTTTTTTGCATCATATTCGGGGAGCTAGAAGCGTTCCCGTGAAGTAGAAGTGGCTATCGTGGTGGCATCTGCCCTAGGCTCCGGCATTCAAGGGACGGAGTGTTTCATGATTCAACAAAGGCGCATTCGACGTTTAAGCAGCTCGACACGGCTACTACTGAGGCAGGAACCAGATTCCCCTCGTGGCATGCACTGGAAGACGCTAAAACATCCCCCTACTGTCCCCTTCCGGCCCCGTCCCCCCTTGTTAGGGCCCAACGGCTTGTTGCTTCCAACGAGCTCCCGCTACTCTCCTCAGTCCTGCCCGTATCCAATGCTGTCGTGTGTGGCCCCTCACAGAGCCGAACGTCCCTTCATATACACAGAAACTTCGGGTAAGTCCTGCTGTGCGCCTCGCCCCCTTAAAGGAAGGCGAGTCCTGTCATGCCGTGGAAGGCGTGTCAGCTGCATCCTTTCTCATCAACATACCTTAAAAAAATCTAATTTCCTTTTACAACTGCGTGATCTGCGGATTTAAACTAAGCAAAGCTCAGCATCCTACCCGCTTGATCCAACCACACAACGTATACCTATGCTCCGCAGGACACCGAACGGCAGCCAAGGGTCGGACCTTCTGCGCAGTTGTCGCGCCTTTCGCATCAACTAGTGCTGACATTTTTTTGTAAAAAAATACGTTTTGTGTATATATTGAACTTCAATAGATGGAATAAATTGGGACAATGCCCACTTCCCCCTCTGCCGCACCCAACTACCGGCAACGCCGCGTGAGTGCAGCAGCAGATGAAGCGCGGGGTGAGCAGCAGCGACGGCAGCAGGCAGCAGCAGCAGCACCAGCAGCAGGTCGGCCTGCTATTGTGGCTTTTTGCTGTGAATTGATGACAAAGTGCTTCTTTTTTGCAGGAGCCGTTTATTTTCTCCTGTGGAAGCCTAACGGGAAAAATTTGGGGCCCGAATGCCCTCCAGATTTTGAGCTGTTGCGCTGCAGCAGCTGTAGCGGTGCGCAGGCAGCAGCTGCAGCAGCAGCAGCACCCCGCCTGCAGCTGCCCGTGTGCTGCAGCAGCAGCAGGCTGCCTCGAGGCTTTCGCAGCGCGATCCGTTCCCACCGGACGGCTCTCTTTCCTACTTCGTTCTAGGGGCCTTTTAAGGCTCCGTCCCCAGAGTTTGTTTATTTTTGTTGCTTGAGGGTGGTCCTTCGTCCCTCTTCTAACTCAAGGAGAGGAGGACTCCCCACCGCTAACGTTTCTTTGCAAGGGGGCCCTTCTCGGAGGTATATCGTAGGACAGATAGACAACTACTAATTTGTTCGGGGCGGGATTTTATCTGTTTAGCTCCTGAGGCTAGAAACCCCCCGAATTCAGTATAACGTGGCTAAGTGTCCGTATACTGGGTGCACATGGCAGTCTCCGTGGCCGAGAGTCCTCCGTACACAACAGCTTCTCGTCTGGGGTGAAGCTTGCGGGCCCCACACCGGCTGGTCCACTGGGCTGGTGGTCGTGTTGAGCCTTCCATCGACTCATCCCTCCCATATTCGGAGCACAAAAGGTTTCACACCGAGGCAACATTTGCAGCGGCTGCCGCAGTGACCCAGGCAGTGACTGCAGCAGCTTGTACTGCCTGGCCTGCCGCAGCACACGTAGCAGCCGCTACACAAATAGCGGCAGTTGTAGCAGTCGTAGTGGCTGCAGCAGGCTTGACAGGACGGACAACAATTCTGGGAGGGGCTACTGCGGCAGCGGGTACATGAACTCATCGTGCAACGCAGCAGCAGCTGCTGCGGCAGGGGCATAAATGAGACCAGAAGCGGACCCCGCTTGCCCTCCCGTGGCACTGGGCATGGCGGACTGCGCTGTTTTTGTGTCTCCCCAAGGCGGCGTGTCGCTTGCCAGAAGCACCAGCAGTGGCAGCGCGCCGACTGGGCCTCACCAGCCTCTGCTGCACCTTACTGGGGACGTGTCTTGCTACAGAGAGGGGACACTGCATCGCCTGATTGCTGCGAGAAACATCCCGGGTGTCCGCCAGTGGCTGAGCAATCCGTTCTGCCGAGATACAATCAACGACTTCAACCATGCAGGTCAGCTGCTGTTACTGTTGCTCTCCCCGCACGTTAGAGATGCAGGGCAGGCAATGACGAACACAGTTGTGATTTAGTTTTTCGTGTTTTTGTACAGGTGAAACGCCCCTTCACGTGGCGCTGCATGTCTGCGAGCCGCGTATACTGTCGCTGCTCCTCAACCCGCCTCCCGTTCAGATGCCGCCGCAGTGCCTCTTGGCCTGCAGCAGCAGCAGCAGCGGCGGAGGAGGAGAGTGCGTGGGTGTAGCGCCGAGCGGGGAGGGAACTTCTGCCCACGGGGAGTGGGCTACTGATGCAGCGAATGCAGCAGCAGCAGCAGCAGCAGCAACTGTGGACTTCTCTCTCCCGCTTGACGATATCCCAGCCCTCCACATTCTTGTTGGCAGGTCCTCCTTTGCTCACGTGCGGGCAGACGCTGCAGAGTGTCTGCGGCGGCTGCTGCATCACGTGGGGCTGCTGCACATGACCACTGGAGGCTCGCGTGTATGCAGCAGATGCACCTTCACAGCAACAAGCAGCAGGGGCAGAAGCATCAGCAGTGGCAACTGCCCTCCTAGGGTTGAGTGCGGTCTCCAGGAACTGGACTTGGATGCCACTGACGGGAGCGGGAAGACGGCCTTGCACGTTGCTGCTGCAGGAGGAGGGGCTGCTGCAGTCGAGCTGCTGCTGCACGCAGGAGCGGACCCGCTTATTGCGGACAAGAGGGGCCTTCTGCCGCTGCATGTGGCTGTCGACAGCCGCTCTGTTGGATGTCTGCTGCTGCTGCTGGCGCACACTTTCCCGGAAGATTGCTTCTACTGGTGTGACAAGCTGGAGCAGCAGCAGCAGGACCGGTTGGTAGTCGGCAGCGCAGCTGAGGCAGCATCCGTGGGGGGATGTCCTGATGCCAGGGCACCAAAGAAGGTTGTGCTGCAGCGGGCTGAACGGAGGCCCTTGGTGCATTGTGCGACCAGCAGCAGTTTGGTGTACCGCATAGCACGCCGGTGCGTGCGGCGCTGCTCTTTCCGCTGCCTGGCCGCGCTGTTATCTTACCCCTTAGTTGCTGCCTGCAGCAACAGGAGCGAGCCGTCAGCGGAGGCTCCTGAATCGGTTATGGCTCTGCAGCTGCTGCACGCGCAGCAGTTGCAGGAACTCGTCAGCCTCGCCCGCCGTAGTGGCTGCCTTCAGTTGTTTCTCTCAACTCTCTCTGAGTTGGTGGACGCTGAACCGTCTCACTCCGTCGCCGAGGCAGTTATCGCAGAGGCCACAGGGGGCCGGGGGCCCTTGCAGGGTCCCATTGCGTACGTACAGCAGCGTTGCAGTCGCAGTGGCCGGTGCTACCGCGTTCCGGAGGCTGCTGGGACCCTCTTGGCTACCCACGAGAGCTGCATGCATCACTTGCCTTTGCCCGAGCCATCAGACTTCCCGGTTAAGAGGTTCAAGCTGATGCAGAGGTTCCCGGAGAACCCAAGCAGGCTTGAGGTGCGACACTGTGGTTCTCCGGGTTTAGAATTAGGTCTTTTTTGCTAGCCTCCATTCGCCGCCTATAGTTGTATCAGGAGAGCCAAGTGCATCTTTCCTATGCTGCATTGTTCACTGCTACGGACTGGCCTTGCAGGTGCTGGTGCATCCGTCCTCTGGGGTTCTGAAGGCTGCGGAGTTTCGTCACCTGGATTGGATTGATAACGCGGCTCCAGCCTCCTTGGCAGACATTCTTCGGGTTCACGATGTTAGCTATATATTCAAGCTTAAGCAGAAGTGAGCAATGGGTTTTGGTAGGGCGTCGACCCCTGCACGCGCTGCTGCACAGACTGGCGGACCTAAGCTGTTGCTTTGTTGCGTCTTTTGCTTTTGCTTCCGAAGTTGCACCTGCGTGGTGACTCTCCCATGCTTTGTGTCTTTTTGGGCCTCAGAATCCGCAGCACCTTTGGTACGCGGTCAGTGAATAAGTCGTTCTCCGGCAGCAGCAGTAGCAGCAGTTATGGTGGGCCGAGTCCCGTGGATCAGTTTGCCTACTCATTTGCTGACGGAGACACTCCTGTGACAGCGCTCAGCTGGGAAGCAGCAACTAGTGCGGCCGGCACTGTTATTGCTGCAGTAGATGCCGTTTGCACTGGCGCCAAAGTGAACGCCTTCTGTGCGGGTGAGCGGCAGCTGCAGCAAGGGTAGCGTGTGCCGGCTGAGCGGCGGTATACAGCAAGTGGCTACGCGATACTTCGTTGAGTGCTCGTCCGTGTTATTGATGAAGCTTGTGTTACTGCTCTAAACTGGAGTAGCAGCAGCAGCAGCTTGTTCTCTTCTGCTCCAGAATCTGCTGTCAAGTGTACGTCGGTTTTTCGCTGCAGTGCGGCCCCCAGGCCACCACTTGGGAAGCTGGGGAGCAGCGCAGACGGCCCCTTACGCCCTTACCGACGAGGATATCGCGTAAATCTTTTGCCAATTCCCTCACTTTTCTGCCTGTACATGGGTATATACGTGTGTATGGCGCATTCGTGTGTACTGTGCTGGCGCACCAGAAGCTGATGCATTTTTATGCATATTACATGTGTGAATAGTGTACGTGAACGTGCTTGGATTGAACCACGTGTGCATCCCCAATGTGTGCACCTGCACGCGCATCTGCACAATAGATGCGCGAGCGTGCATCATTGTATATGAATAGTAATGGGAGTGTGTAGCTAGGCCTCAGGACTCAGAAGCTGCTGTTCAGATTCGTGGGAGTCCTTCCTAGGGTTGTTGTACGTACTTTTGGAGTGGTGCCTGTTCACCACTTCGGGAGTGCATGGGCCGTGTGGTTTAGGGTTGCTGGCTAGACCTTGTGTGGCTTTGTGACTTCAGCGCTGGGAGTCAGGGTTTTTGCGTGCTAAATAATGTGGCAATTGGGGCTGCGTACGCTCGCTACAATTACGCACATAAAGGTTCGTTGGGACAGCGCACTCTTTTGGAGCTTAGAGATTGCGCACTATTGCTAGACTCAACAGTACACTGTAGAACAGTTTAATTATTTTTAATTAGAAAAAGCCCCTTTGTTTCTTTTTGTGTGTAGTAGTTGCTGGTGTGAAGCATGCGGCTGTTGCTTTTGCCAATCGATTCTACGGCTGCTGCTGATGCTGCGCCCAGGTATCCGGCGCATTGCTATTGTCGATTTCGATGCTCATCATGGAAACGGCACTGAACAAATCATGCGCAATGTCGGCCTTAAATTCAGAAAGCTGCAGGTGAATATAGAGGGCCGGAATCACTGGAAGCCCTGCGCCAGGCACTAGGTCCTATAGTGAAAAACAGCGACTATCAGTTTCGTTGCTGTCTTCGCTGTAGGAATTTCTGCTGTTGCTGACTGTACTGTTGTTCCGAGCTTTAATTGCGGTCCTATCTACGCACTTTAGTAGTGGCAGTTGAGAATTTGCTTCTTGGATATTCGTCCGTACGTACATCTGGCTTTTGGGGACGTGCCTGTTCATTGGATGTGGCTCAGGGGTTATCAGCGTTGCTGGCTGATGGAAGCTCGCCCGCGGCAGGACAGCGCACGCATCGGGAGGCACCCTGGGGACCTCCATCAGATTCATGGGAAGCGGAGGGGGCTCGAGCGCCGCCAGAGGACGGTGCAGCTCTCCAGGACGTTCCTGTTCAGCTCCCCATGTGGTTAGGATGGCGCGACGAGAACGACTCAGAGGAGTTGTTCTTTGCATCTATACATGGTTAGTCATATGTTAGTCATATGAGGACGTTACTGGTCTGGTGTAGCAAAGCTGCTGCTGTCACGACCGCGTTGTGCTGCCTTCACGTATATCACTTGCAGCCTGAGCGTGCTTTTGCTTCCTGCAGCGTTCGACGGCAACTTCTACCCGGGTACGGGCGCGGATTGTGAGGATTTTGGTAAGTCTTCCTAAGTTTCCCTGGCTTGTTGGCTGTAGCTGCTCGTCCACGTTGAGTTGTGCCTGTTGGTTTGTGGGACGTCCTAGTATGGGAGTCGGGTTCGAATGCGGGGAACCAATGGCTGGCTTTTGGTATTGCTGCAGGCGGCCCCACTATCCTGAACGTAACGATGCCTGTGCATGGGGCTTGCTCGACGCCTGTGGAGGGATCAGAAGGAGATCCGTGCTGCCGGTGCGAGCGTTGCAGCGAACAAAGTTGCATTGGGCCGAAACCCCGTGGTGCTCATCTGGGTACTGCAGCGGCAGATGCTACCTGTGCTTCTGGGGATGAGGGTGGCTATCGGTGCCACTACTGCCGGCGACCTGGTTTGTCACCACGCTCCATCCGCAGTCGCTTGCTATTCAAGCATCGCGTTTTGAGTCGCTTGGAGGCATTTAGGCCCGACTTGATATTTCTGAGTGCGGGCTTTGACGGACACATCAAAGACCCTATTGGGGGTGAAGCCGTGGGGTGGACTGAGGATGACTTCCACTGGCTTACCATGCAGGTGCAGCGAGTGGCGCACCGGCACTGTAGAGGCCGCTGCATCAGCGTACTGGAAGGTGGCTACAACGTGAGGGGTGGGTCTATTTCCCCGCTGGCTCTCTGCGTGCGTGAACATGTGAGGGCCCTCGTCAAGGCGGCTCACATGCAGCAAGAGATTGACGCCCACATGCAAGCGCAGCAGGCTCATGCAGCAGCTGCAGAAGCTCACAGTCAGGTGCATGCGAAGACTGTAGCAGGCGTTCATCAGGAGGCCAGACGGTTAGCAGCGGGAGGTCTACAGAGTGTCGCTGGTAGCACCGGGGAGGAGCCGCATCAGGAGGGACGTGTCACTCCCACACCCCATCCGGAGGGTAGCGACCAGCTGGACCAGGAGGGCCCTTGGGCAGAACCGGACCTGTCAGACTACGGGAGCGACAGTGGCTTTTCGAGCTCAGAAGATGAGACAGATGCGTTCTTAGAGGAATGTGAAGCACCAGATCGTGAGAGCGCAGTTACAGAAGAGGAAGCGGGGGAAAGCGGGCCTCCAGCAGCTCCAGTAGCACCAGGGAACCCATACGTCGCAACGTCGAGCCAACCTCCTTTCTGTGCGGGCGTTACTTCCCAGGGGCACACGGTGCAGCCAGCTGCCGTGCCTTTCATTGCCTCTTTTGAGGACGTTCCCCAGCATAGTTTTGGTCCCACTGTGGGGGCAGCCACCACGTATGTGCACCCGCCGGTGCCTGGGGACCCTTGTTGTAAAGAGCACGTGGTGAGGACCGTACTCCAGCCCACAGTAGCAGCAGCAGCAGCTGGGGCGGGGCAATGGGTCGGCCATGAAGACCAGCGCGTTTTTCACACTATTCAAGAAGGAATAACGAGCCCTTCAGCGATCTCCTCGCTCTCTGATGACACTGCAGCGGCCTGCAGCGGCCCTGACGCTGCTACCGGAACGGCCGCAGCTGCGCAACCAGCAGGAGGCTTTCTTGTGGGGGCTCCGTGTCTCACTGGCTCTGTGGTTCCGGCCGCAGCTACAGGGCCGCCCCCTTTGCCGCATCAGCAACCCAGCACTGTGTTGGCGACCTCCACAAGTGCCAGCGATGCTGAGGCATCGCCGCGTGTGGAGGAGCACGTAGCAGCAGAAGTGGGGGAGCCGTACAGCAAAGCCCAGAGGTTGCAGTTTCTCTGTGGGTTTCCAGGATAGGTGATTATAAGTGTGGCGGATTTGGGTTTGGCCTTGGAAGAGCATGGTGGCCAGCGCTAATACTGGTCTAGGATGGCTGTGGAGATGCGCCTGCCGTACTTGCAGGGGTCTCTAGTGAGGCGGAGGAATTAGAATCCGTTTTTGAAGAGGGCAGGCCTACTTGCGGTGCCGGGGTCGTCTAGCGTGTATGCGTGCATACGGGATAGCCCCGGTACAGCTTGGCGCTGCCTTCGTGACCGCAGCTTGTTGTCTAGATGGTGAGAGTGTGGTTTAGTTGCCAGACTGCAGTCCAGCAGACAGAGGGGCTCCAGGGCCCAACGCGCTAACCAGAAGCAGCCAAGTGTATGTCCAGCCAGTAGGTGCGCAAGTGAGCTGGAGTGTGCGGCAGCGTCATCTCATCGTCGTCTTCTTGCACAGCGCAGCGCCCGCCGCAGCTGTTTGTGCGCGGATGGGAGCTTTTGGGGCTGGAGGCGGTTCTATAGTGCACGCAACTGGCCCCTTGCGTTGTGTCTGTAGTCTGCATCTCACTGGGAGAGCAGAAATTAGAATATAAAGGGGGTCAGTAAGAAGATGTGTGTCTATGGGCCCTCGATGCGCGCAGCAGGAGCAGCGTTGCTGCTACCCCATCGCGTCCCGGCGATGGGGTAAGCACTGTCAGTCGTGCCCTCAGTTTGGTGCGTAGGAGCTGCGGCCGGCAGGTTTTGCTGTTGCCAAAGCTGCTGCGTTTCTTTTTGTGGTGGATTTTCGAAACCGAAGGCCTGCCAGAGGTGCATTTAAATGCGTGCATCGTTGTGTTAACGCTTATTGTCTAGGCTTTATCTATCCCTAGGGAGCATCGTTGTTCCAGGGTTCCAATGCAGGCGGATAGTTAACAGCAGTAGCAGCGCAACTACGGCCACAGAGTCAGTTTGGCACAAGCGAACTACTAGGTGCCTGCTGCCGTTGTGGGCCAGCAGCTGCTTCCGTGTAGCTTCTGCTGCAACTTCCGTACGTAGCTCACGAGTACCCCAAGAGGTACTCGTAGATTAGCGGCACTTCTACTCCTCAGCAGCTGCGAGCTCAATAAGCTTCATGGATGTACGCTGTTCCTCCTCTATCTTGGCCTTGTCCTGCGCATACAACCCATTCGCATTCAAAAAACATGGTGCGCGCAGTACTGAAAGCCTATCACGGGCTGGTGGGTGAACTCCGACAGGCTCGGGCATGTGCTCTCCATACATATCCAGGACACCGAAGCCAGACAAAAGGCAAGCACTGGGGCAAGAGGCTGCAATGTGGCGGCTCCCCTTGCGCCGTGCAAACGGGAAATCGAGCTTTGAAGACGGTGTGAGCGGAAGTGGACTAAGAATGATGAATTCCTTGTAAAAAAACGCGGGACAATACAAACCTTGAACATCAACGAATACAATGAACATGCAATAATGATGCACATCACATTTAAGCGGAAAATACGTATTGCAAAGCAACGCACATGGCAAGCACACATATCTGCTGAAGGCTAAGATACAGCGCTACGCTAGCTAGGTTTGACAGAGCACCTCGTCAGATGGGGTTAGGCGGATGATGCGGTTACAAATGGAGACAAGGTCCGTCTCCTTGCTGAAGCGGCCTTGGCTCTTTAGTGCCTCTGCCAACTTGTGCAACTCCTCTTTTGTCACACAAAGGAAACGCCCGCGGTCGTCCAACACTCCACACAGTCGGCCCCCTTCCTGCAGGCATTCTATCCGTTTCACGCAATCCTGCAGCAGAACAACCACAAAGGCTGAACTCAGGTTTGCTGCAGTAGGCCGCCGTTGCTCTGCTGCATCGTTTGAGGCGGCAAATGGAAGGAAAAGGCGGGAAACGGGTTGAAAAAAACCGAGAAAGCACCTTCGTTTTAAGACCGAACTCCGCCGCTATTTCATCTAGCTCAACAGCTTTGCGCATTCGAATAAAACTCAAAAATTGCTCCAGTCGTTTGGCCTCTTCCTCCGGGGTGACGTGCAGCTCTCCCTCGGCCTCAACTTCAAACGTTTTCTGCAAAGTGTCCCAGAGAATGCATGTGAAAGCGCAAACAATGCATGCACGCATCAAGCAAGCTGCAATTTTGCGCGCTGTTACCACTCAAATAGGGGGAAATGGAGCTAATGCACTTGCACATTCCCTATGGAGGTATGGCCGCTGGCCTGTGACGCTGCTGTTTTGCAGTCCGTTTCCAAAAGTGAATACGGATGTGAGCGTATATCCCACGAGTTTGCAAGCACATGGACGCATACATACCTATACACTGCTGACCACGCCTAAAGCTTGGACCTTAGGATTTGAAACATACTCTCCCTACACCTTTGGCGGGAAGCAAACCTCCAATTCGTCAGGCGCACTTTACAAACACTGCCTCACTGGCCTTGTGGCTGCGGCAATTCTACCGGCCCCACTCAGTTCAGAGTCTTATGTAGTGCATCCTAGCCCTAGAGCTAGATCTCGCGTGCCTTACCTTCCATTCTTCGTATTCCTCCTGTTCTTTTTTTCGCTTTTCTTCAGCTAATCGTTCCTCTTCAGCTTCGCGTTCAGCTCGCAGCCTGTCTCTCTCAGCCTGAAAATAAGAAGCGCCAAAAATCAGCAGGTAGTCCTACTGCAGCAGGGCGCACCCAACTGACTATTCGTCATTAAAGGGGATCAGGTTCTCCACGCTCCGTCGACAATCTAGCAAGAGCTGAAGGTCTGTAGAGGAAGCCGGTCATGGAGGCAGAGCCCTCGGGCAGGCACCTGTGAGGGGCAATGAAGCTTCTGAGACAGCGTTTACGCGTGCAACCATAGCGAACAGTACCTGACGCTTCCTGTATGCCTCCTGCTTTGCCTGCTTGTTAGACATATGTGCCGCGCCCTCATGATCCGACTCTGATGCAGCTTCGGCAGCAGCAGCAGCGGCTGCAGCTGCTGCCGCCAGAGCTGCGGCTTCTCCCTGCTGCCGCCTTTGCTCGCGACGCTGCTCCCGCTCTTCCTTTTTCTTCTGAGCCGCTTGAAGGTCTGTACTGGTGGCGTATGTGGAGCTCCGGGCTGCGGAGGCTCCTGCGCCCCCGGCCATGAGTTCCTCCAAAGCCGACCGGTCTACATTCCGCCTGCGGGCTTCGCCAGTCCGCGACTGCGGCCTGCAATACGCACAAAATACAGGACCCTAGGCCGCTGCCCTTGACTGCTAGGGATCAAGCTGCCGGCGGCAGAGCCTTAGTTAAACGCAACGCGCTTCACTCATGCAAAAGGTATACTTATATTGAGCCCTTGAGCACCAGCCCGTCGAGACATTCTGACGGAACAGGCGCAGTGCTTGTCTCCGCAGAATGAAAGCTTAGCTCACGAGCTTGATGTTGAGCTGTAAAAACGGTCCTTGAAGAAGTAGAAGGCGCCCGCAATCGCGACACAAGCAAGTCCAATGGCAACGGCCACTGCCGATGTGTCCATAATGCCCACAGCTTCTTCCTCACGGTGATGGCGCTGCTGTTGTGTCGCCTCAGACAGCATAAAAGAGCTCGAGACGGTCAAAAGCGCTGTGGCGACCCCGCATCGCAGCCCCTTTGATGTGTACTGGACCAGCTTCTGAGGGCTGAGGGGCACGTGGGGCTTCTGAGGTCCCATCATGGCGCAGTAAGGGACCGAAAGACGTTTAAACACGGACGAAAGACAATAACGATTACCGCAGCTTCCCATCTGCCTGACGCAGGGGAACTGTGGTGATCTGTCGTCGTGTGACAGAAGGGAGGGTCTACGCTGCACGAACTCGCGTAGACGTCGCCATTATAGAAATCAAAGTAGGGACACAGATGTGCGGAGCCTGACGCTAATGTGAGGAATAGAATGGGATGCAGTGCAATTAGAGTAAGAGATTAGTACGCCACAGCAGAATCCATGGGATGTCTTCGTGAACCGCCGCCTAGGCGTGCACAAGCAAAGAATGAGCCCAAAGCCCGACACTTTCTAATAATTATTACGGAATATAATGTTAAGTAAGACTTGCATGGGTGGAGAAGAAGAAATGGTGACGTTTTAATTCTTTTAATGCATGAATAGGACGTTTGCTGAGCAAGCGCTGCAGGCCCGAGCTCAAATGAGCCCCGTAAATGACAAGCTCCCGCATGCACGGAGATCCGATGCGTGAATTATATTTGAACTTCCATCGCGATGTTGGCGAATAATGGCTGTCAAATTTTTAATCTGAATATGTGCTTTCGCCGCTCTCTTGGCTAGCCCATCACGAGCAGCAACTGTGCAGGTGCATGTATAAGCCTACAATACAGTTATGTGTGGAGACACGGGGTGTTCAGAAACAAATTTGCCTCAACAGTTCTGTGTTTCGATATTCTTATATTCATGGACCTGCGGCTTTGCCACAGTTTGACTGCATGTGCTACCTTTGGACCGTCAGATTACAGCCGCCCCAGTAGAGGGCAACAACTTTGCCTCAACAGTTCTGTGTTTCGATATTCTTATATTCACGGACCTGCGGCTTTGCCACAATTTGACTGCATGTGCTACCTTTGGACCGTCAGATTACAGCCGCCCCAGTAGAAGGCAACCTTAGAAATGAACCACCGAGCCTGCGTCTTCCCGCCTTTGGTAACGTCATTTTCAAGCGAGCAACAGAAGTTTTAGGTGGCATTTCTTGCCACTTAATCAGCATATCCCATATGCAGCTTTCCTCTGGTGAGGTCCGCTGCTGCTTCGGGAGTGGCGTGGACAGAGCAGAGCTTCTGTGAGCTAGGACACAATGCCGCTGCAGACGCAAGCCCTAGGTGCAGCTCCGGTTGCAGTGCATGCAAACAGAACGCACTTCTGGCGAGTGCGTTCTTGCCGCAGCTGCATCAGTCTCTACCGTCGCCATTGCGGCACAGTCAAGTTCTCAGTCAGTAACACCTGTAGGGAGCATGCACCTGCACCGATCACGCGGCTTTCGCCTGCCGGCTCACGTTGCGTGAGCTCTCTTGCCAGCCCCACGGTGGTGTCCGAGGCTCCATGGGCCTTTCCTGCCTTCGCTGCAGTCCTCGGCATCACCGCTCACTGGAGGTGGCAGAAGAAGCAACAGGCCTTTGTTGAATCGGGCGCATGCGCTGCAGCAGCCAGTTTGCTTGGCGCATTCGCAGACAGTGCAGATAGCGCCAGCCATTCGCAGCTCAAAAGCACCCTTTACGAGTCCTCTGGGGAGTCGACAGAATATGTATACTTGCAAAATCGTGCAGACTCTGCAGCAAATATAGCATCTGCTACAGCTGCCACTGCCACACCTGCTGTTCCCGAGAATGCGGGTGACATGCTGCTGTTCTTCCACGGCGGTCTTTGTGGGAGTGACCAGCTTCTGGCTTCAGGCCTGCGTTTCCCGCCCAGTATTCAACACTTGCTGCTAATCAATAGACAAGGCTATTTGCGTTCGTGTGTTCCTACTTTGTGGGAAGCATTCCAGCAGCAGCAACCTTACAGACGCAAGAGGGTCGCTTCCAGTGCTGAAGGAGCTACCTGCGTCACTGCGGAGGACAGAGCCCGGCTGTGCAGAAATCGTCTTTGGCACCAGGCGGCGCTGTTCAACAACGTAGTAAGTCGCGTGCTGCAGCTGCAGAAGGAGCAACAGCTTTCCACCGCTGCAGAGCTCCAGAAATCCGAAGTTGGGCTTCACCTTCTGGGCGTTGGTGTTGGCTGTGCTCATGCAATTGCATTCGGCCATTTCTTCCCCCGTAAGGTGCGCAGCATTTCCTTAGTGGAGCCCGTGCTGCAGCTGCAGGCGAAAACAGCTGGGGGACCTTTAGAGGCACACGTCTTAAACCGTGTTGCGGTATACAGACGGCTACTGGAGCGTCTGCCCAAGGGCTCTGTTAGAGTCCCAGTGCCGCCTCCTAAAATCTCTGGCCTTGAATGGATCGCCAGCGGCGCGGCGAGGTTGACGCCGGGGGCTGCACTCGCAGTGTTACTTCAGGCAATGGCTTCAAAGCCGTGCCAAGTTCCACCCTCCCTCCAGCAGCTGTTGGAGGCAGGGGAGCAGCAGCCGCCGCTGCTTCAGCAGTTGCTTTGCAATCCTAGGGTCCTCACTAATTTCCCCGGTGGCGCAAATTCGGAGATTCCAGAGCACGTACAGCAGCAGCGTCAGACACTGAAGGAAAAACAGGAGCTCTACAGACAGCTGCTGCTGCGAGTGCAACACGTCAGCGGCAGTTGCTTCTTGGCCGCGCGCCTTCCTGGGTTCATTGAAGACTGTCTGCTGCTCGCACCATGGCACGGAGAAGCTCCAGAGGCCAGCATCGCAGGCTGGCTGTTTGAGTGTTTAGCAAGGCTGCAAGTGCCACGTCTGATTGTGCTTGCGGGGAAAGGCAGCAGCAGCAACAGCGAACTCGAGAGATATCGTAGTCTTTCAGGAGACTCTACCGCGCCAGTAGAGGCTGTGGATCTGCCTGAGGCTCACCCGCAGACTCTCTTACTGACGCATGCTACGCAGCTAAACGTGCTACTGCGGCGGTTTCAGTCTAGGACTGTTTCCACAGCCTCTTCGGCGGGCTGAGGCACGGAGGCTAAACTACAGGTCATTAAGATCCAGAGCATGCAAATGCGTGCAGTTTGACAGACATCTGGGGCCGGTTCGTGGGAAGCACAAGTAGCGGTAGCAGTATCCGCAGACAGTGCAGTGTACTGGTACACACCGCAAATGATACCAAAGCCACTTGGCTAGGAGCTGAGGCTTTCACTGCAGCCACTACTGTGGGAATAGCTTCAGTTAGTCAGAGGCAGGCCTATCTCAGGTTGGTGTTGTGAGGAGCCCCTGTTCTCGCTAGTGCTGGTGGAGTTCCCCTGCCCACAGTTTACGGATTCCATCCCGATTCCGCTGATCCCTGATCCAGCCACATTGTAAACGCTGCGATGCGGTACCGGAGAACCTGCATGCAATAAACCAACTCCAGCACGAATCTTCACGAGAATGAGGGTCCCTTTTCTACTCTCCCCGACCGCCGGCACAAAAGGGCGAAAAGCAATGCGCACAGCTCTACGGTTGCGCATTTGGGAGTTAGGATCTAGACTTGCAATCAAAGGAACCCACCGAGCATAACACCACTGCTTGCTCAATGTAAGAGCTGCAGAGACGCATGCGCAGTCTCTCCCGGGCCTTCTCCATGAGCTGCATGCACAGGCGCACAAACGAAAAGGCAAAACGTGGTCGTAGACAGTCTCAGTAAAGTAAACACAGCTTCAGAAACTGCAATGCTTCAAGGACTCGGCAGTGCTGCACAGAAAAACCTAATATGTGTTTGTATTTTACAGAGTCGTCAGCCGCGGCGTAGGGCAAATCTGTAGCAGACGCCATCCAGGGAAGCTGGCCTTTAGCCTCGAGTTGGGTTGCGACCTCGGTGGCGTCCACAAGCTGCAAGCACGCATGCATACAACTGGAACACTAAATCCCTGACCTGAAATACTTCCCCCAAGCCCTGGCCATCGCGAAAGCGTACACTTTCGCGCTTCTCTTTGATATGCTCTAGGAATGCAGCCACTGAAGGCTGCACGTCTTTCAGCAAGACGGAGAAAGCGGTTGACGACGTGCCAAGGGTTCGGCTGAGGGCCCGATGCCACAGCTGCAACCACAGCAGCAGCACGTTTGGCACAACAGCTGTCTTTGTATTCTTTCTTTCCACTGTTAGGCGCAACTGAAAACGGCAAGGCACCCTGTTGAGGCGTTGTTTCTGCGGCCACTGCTGCAGTCTCTCTTGACCAGCTGTTGCCGGTAGGACTCATTACAGATGAGACAGTGTGGTCCCTTTACTTTGCATGCTTACCACGAGTTGCTGAAGAACGGATAAAAACAGGGCTAAGGAGACACTTGCGACTTGGCTCAAGCCAAACATCGCATCAAAAACAGGCAAGCGGAGGCCCTTAACCTCTGTGGTTAATGCCGGCCCGTCGATGCCCTTCAGTTCCCGAATGCGGGCCAAAACGGCATCGCAACAGCTCGTGAAGCACTCTGCATAAACGCGAACTAAAACAAACAAGCCCTCAGCCCTAATTCGGCATCACTTATCACTCTGTACCTATCTGGCGACGCACAGCGGTCAACACAAGAAGCATGCTGATCTGTGTACTAAAGAGACAACCAACGTATGATGCTGGGGAGCACAAACCTCGGCAGCCATCCAGGGCCTCGCGAATGTGACTGGCCTGCAAAACTGTCGAATCAGTAGAGTCATCCACTTTATTACTCTGAATTAAGCATTCACATCAGACGGCACCGAACCAGCAAAATACAGAAGATGCCCGAGCAAGCACATGCAGTACGCTGCCAATCGCATCCACAAGCGCACGCGCAAGCAATATACACCTTGTACAAAGTCCACGGAGAAGCACAGAACAATTCACCGCCCACAAGCTACAAAGCCACCGGGGTGTGCTCGCCTCTTCCTGATTCTTGAGCTTCATGGCTTTTATGAGGATCCCGAGAGTCGCGCACTGGTGGGAATAGAGGGCCTTAAGCAACCCGCAGCTGCTGCAGGAGCAATGAGCAGTGCCGAGGACCTCGGTCTGCCGAGAGGAAGCAGACGGCCAGGCAGAACGCACACACCCACATCCTGGGCCTGAATGCAATCAGCCCGACTCAGCCACAAAGTCTATACATTCATCTGCCCCAAGAACACACATCCAATTCTTCTGCAAGCCTCGAACACTTATTCAAATAAAGGGGTTGGACTTCCTCAGTAACCTCTTTACGAAGTGGACTGTGGCCTTTAAGCCATCAGCCCTCTACCAGAAGTCGGGGATGCTGGAGGTGTCATCGTACCATCTGTGACTTGTTGAAGTTCCGCGATAAGGTCTTCAGCCGCGCGAAGCCTATCATCTTGAAACTCAGCGGACGGCTGCATCACCGTCAATATCAGGCGAAGGCGTCTGCAGCGCCATCAGCACAAGCCGCTCCCTGAAATCCTCTGCACCGGCCTTCTGCATAGATTTTTTAGTTACACTGGTAATCGCCAAAGAAGAGCTTAGAGGAGCTGGGATGTAAACGTAGCAGGGTCACAGCGCCTTTAGGGGTGCATGGTTAAGGCCGCCGTTACCTCGTCCTTCCTGGGATTGAGCGAATAAGGGAGCCGACAGCTTCTTTCAGAGCTCCCTCAGTCCCTCCAAGGACGCCGTCTGCCTCCATGCTTTGCGCGTCTGTTCCGCAAGCAGACGCTGCCGTTGCGTTGGCTGGCCGACAGGCAGCGCAGGTCCGGGAGAAGCAGCAGATAGCTTGCGGGTTATTGCTACTTTCTGCAGATGTGACGGAAGCTTCAGCAGCACGCGACACGGGCGCAACACCGTTGGTCATCCTGAGGCTGTTCCCAGCCTCAGGGGCTTCGGGGCATCTTGGGACCTCCTTTGGAAGAGCTCTCACAACGCCCGCGACGGACTGAAGCACATTGACCTCCGCTTGACTCAGTCCGGGTCTGTACAACGAGCCACTGGCTTCCCAAGAAGCAGAGGCCTCTTCCACGGCCCCTGTGGGCAGGGGGGACTCTGGGCTAGGAGGCCCTGAGACGAATTCGTGGCGGGACAGGGCGTGGCTGGCCTCAGCACCCAACAAGCGGCTTGGCCACGCACTGCGCCAGATCTTTGGATGCCTGCGCAGTTTAAAACAGTTCCCATGAGTTCGAAGACAGATGAAACAAGAGGCGCTGCCTGAATTCTACAGAGGAAGACAGGCTGGATAATAACGCGTTCAAAGTCCGATTCGACAACATGAACACGAATCCACAGCGCGCAACGTCTACCTTTCGGACGGGCGGCAAACAAAGTGGCCACTGATCAGAGAAGGGGTTAATAAGGAAATTGAATGTGAAGTTGTGACTTTTCTCGATATGTGACAATGAACACAGTCACACCCTTAAGCACACCCCTGTGGGCAGTGGGAAGCAACACACAGCTGCGGGCAATGACCATGCACGGGGCAGCGAAACAGGAACCATACAGACGCAAAGAACAATAACAGGCAATGGACATATATAGATTGAGACACGGTTGTCACACAGCAAAACGAAGAGAGAGGATGGCAAAAAAGGTATAAGGGCCACAGTGTGATAGTAAACGAGGCGCCTACAGCCGCACAACGTAAAATGCTATATGCATAGGCGTAGCCCCCTTCAAAAAGGCGTGAACCCAACAAGGCGAAGCATCAAGCAACAAAATTCCACGAAAAAAAATCCCAGCAAACACAGAAGCTGAGCAGAATATCAGGCAAAAGGAGCTTAGCTCAAGGCAACTCAACACAACGCGGCAGATTAGACAACAGCACAACATGAAATACTACCGTGCAGGATGACGCAGTAGCTCACAGTCCTGACAGCCACACCGCAAACAGAGCTCTTTCTTCTTCGTTGAATGCGGCACTCATTAGTGCATCTTGCGTGGGCTCCGCTGGTGCAGCGGGGCTTGAAGATTCTTGTGGGGCGCCTTCTTGAAGTGTGGGACTTGAAGTGTCTTTTGGGGAACTGGTAGCCCCGTCTTTCCGTTGTAACTGGGCCTTGAGGGCCTGCCTGGACTTGTGAAGTTGCAGGGCTCTGCGAATGGGGTGCGCAAGCTCTCGCGCATAGGCTTCCTCGTGTGTCACTAGACTGACAGAGGTTAGCCCCAAGTCTGAGCAGGTAAGGGGTGCCAGGGCACCAAAAGAAACGCCCGCTGGGGCCTTTTTAAGGAGACCACCTTGCAGCCCTCTATCTGCATGGCTGAGGCCAGCCGCCGTGAGCCACCACTCCACCGGGCCCCGGCAAAGCGCAGCAGCGCGCAAACACCCTGACTGCAGCAACGGAGCAAGCGGCTGCGAGTGAAGAGAACTCGAAAGATTCCAGAAAAGTATGACTTCACTTTGCTCGTACATATGAAAAAACGCTTCCTGGAGGCAAAAAAGACAGAGGGGGCTACAGACAGAGAAAAATTTGCCAGCACACAGATGTAGACGAAGATAAATAGATCCACGAATAGGAACCAATATATGCAATTACACGCACTCGAGGACACACGAGCTGCTATGGATACTTAAATTATCAGCGACGCAAACACAGAGTGCGACAGTAACGAAAAGACGCTCTGCAGATGAGATACCGCAAGAAATAGATGCACACAACGGAAGCCCAAAACGATAACAATTTGCCTGCTACTGATTCGCTACAGATAGCAAATAAAACAGCGCTGGCGACACCTCAATTCAGGCCCCAAGTGTATGCATCCATATACGCAAATTCAAAGTGCGTGTGGAAGCATGCAGTTCTTGTTACCTGTAGCGATGACAGTGTGCCTTCTAGGGAATGCTCAGTGATGAGACCCCACAAGCGAAACTCCGGGATCCATGAGAAGCTCCCCTCTTCAATTGTAGCAGATATATAATCCGCATACTGACAGTTAAAGCACGCATAAAGGCCACAGCAGCGACTCCAGTGTAAAAGCATATGAAAAGCAATGGCCACCGGAAAACACAGGGTAGACGCAACCGAAAAAGTCGGAAAGCTCTAGCAAGAAAAACTGTGACGGGAAGTGATAAGAAAGGCAAAAGGTGATTGACATCATTAGGACAAAACACGTAAAAAAACCGGAAGAGACACGTAGGGTTAAAAGGGCAGAAAAAGTGATGCTCACACGAAACAGAATACATCAAACGAGCACTACACATTACAAACACGCTATATATGGAGGGAGCTGTTGAAAGGCACAAGCGCTGCAGGAACGACTCCTGGTCTCACTGTGTTTGACATTTCTTCCTGCGTTTCTTTCCATAGTTTGCACATTTTGCTCATGTGTGCTCTGCGGCATTGTTGATGGCCACAGCAACAAACAGAGGAGACCCTCTTTCATGAGTCTCACAAGAGGCTTAAGAGGTGCTGGAGGGGCTCTTGTGCTTGTTCCTGCACGGCTGCTGCGTTTGCTGCTTCCGCTACCGCCAAGGGTGCTGCTGCTGCTTTTGAGTACTTAGCAAGAAAACATTTCCCCTAACGTATTTGAGAGCGATAAGACAAAGCCAGTGCAATTATTTCACCATTGGCATCAGCTCCCTACATACTGCAAGCATCTTCAGTAGCTCAGTCACTAATGCTGTTGGCTGTTAAACATAACCATTTGGTCTATGCGAATACCACAGCTCTTAGCGGTGGCAGGGACCTCAAGACCTACAGGCAGCCATAGTCGAAATGAGTGCACGTGAGGTACAGGCCAAGGGAAAGCAGCAGCGACTCCTTTACATCCATTGCAGCAAAGGAGGCATGAATGGAGTAGAGATCCCCAATGACATAAGACAAAGCTACCCGAGTTTGATGTAGCAGCGGGGACGTGCGCAGCTCTTCCATACTCAGGCCCTGCAGCAGGAAATGGAGTGAAAAGATCAGCAGCAGCACAAGTGTCCTTCTTTAGACCTCAACGAATAGCACGTGGACTCGTTCTTACGCAAAGCTGTTCTCTTTCACGTAGGCCGCAAGCAGCGCCGAACGCTTCAGCACTAGCGACAGCATCCAAAACAGAACACAGCGGCAGCAGCAAAAGTAGCAGCCACTGCGGCGATCTTCTTACCGCGTCTACGTATGAGAGGGCTTCAAATAAGAACCGACGCCGCACCCAAGCTAAACACACACAGCAAATTGCAGCCACAGCAGCACTTCAGGGTAAACAGTTTTCCTGTAGGCCTCTGTTGATGATTTTCCCAAAAAAGCTCCGCCAGCACAACCAGTTGGTGCGCCAGCTGCTTCCACTGGTGCGTCAACGGCAGCTAATGCGTAGCAACTGCAGCAAAGGCTTCGCAGCAGCACGAGCAATAACCTACTACTCTCATCTTGGCTGCTGTTGTCTACCTGCGCGTCAACCATTGATTTGTCCCATCTCAGCAAGACTTCGACGGAAACTCCAATGAGCTCTGCCAGCAAAGAATCTATTCTCTGGCGCTGAAAGAGAGACAAAAGCAGAAGCAGCAACAGCCGTGCGGCAACAATGCGTCACTGCTTTGCCCGCAACCAGTGGAGATCCACGCCAGTGCCCCGAAGCAACAAAGAGAAGCAGCAGAGAAAGAAGCCAGCATATGCAACAGCGATGCCGGCAAACAAGAAAACGCAAGGCACTAAGAGGAAGAGATATGCATTGGCGCTACAAAGGGAGAAGGAGGGCATCCAACTGCAGCTGATCCACACTATATTTTCTTCTTGAAGGTAACACTAGCAGTGTCTACACTGGCATCAGAAATATTAGCAGCAAGAACAACGTGAAATTATTCTCCGCCACTTTCATCTTTTACCCCGCTATGTTGCATAAAAAGCTGTCGCCATTCCCGCAGCCGCTGCTCCGAGCTGTCTGTTATGTCTCTCCATTCACCGAGTGCTGCAAGCACCCGAAACCCCAGACAACGCATGCGACACAATCAGTTCACGCCGTGCATGCTGTGCATCCAACACGTCCACCCGTTTCCATTTCTCATTGTATCTCCTTCCTCAAGCTTCTGGCCTCCAGAATCAATGACATTAAGCGTGGAGGCACCCCACGTGAGTCCCTGGGTCTCCCATGCTCTTATAGAAGTGCCCTCAAGTAAGGCCTTCATGCCTCCTTGGCTCAGGCATGGAGTGTGTTAGGGTAAAGACACAAAGTGGCGTCGCAAGTCATGCTGCTTGGGGCTAAGCACAATGAGAAAGAATGAAAGCTCCAAAGGTTGCGCGGTTTCTGAGACGCTGTCATTCGCTTAGACTCCAGTCATTCGCTTAGACTGTAGTCTACTGTCAGAACCTTCACAAACTCAGAAACCCAAATGCTTGTTCATGCGGACCTAAGAGTGACTTGTCTATCGTCAACAAGCTCCGCACGTCCCCCGCCGCCGCCTCAGGCTTAGAAGCAGCTGCCAGTGCCGCAGGCCGCAGCTGCAGCAGGAAATCTCGCGCCTTTAGGCGCTGGAGTTCCGTCTGATGGACCCGCATTGCACAGCACAGCACGGAGGTACGCAGCTACAGAAGCGGCGCAAACAGCAGATGAAGCACCAGCAGCAAGAGTGCAGCGAGTGTTGCAAACAGCAGACCCAGGTGAACGACTGGCGCCCCCAGTTGGAAGGCCGCATTAAGGGGATCCTAAGAGCCCGCCCAAGAAAGTCCTGGTTTCGTGTCGTCAGAACAGCAAAGTAACTTTACCAAGCGGCTCGCATAAGCCCGGAAGAAGCGGAAAGCGCAGAAATGGCTAGAGTAATTTTTAAAGAAGCTGCAGGCGTAGTTCGCAGACAAAAATGGGACACAATAAGACACACTGATGCTTTGAAAGACAAGCAAGCAAGTATATGAAGGGACTATCTTATTCACGGCGCACATACGAAAATGCGGCAGGTACACGGGAGAACAGAGATTCAGAGATGTGCTCAAACAAGACACAAGTGCCGCACTGCATCAGATGCGAAGTGTTGAGCAGCAGCAGCATATCTTTCGGCGTTTCAAATGGCTAGGGCTGTCTCAGTGCGAAAGTAAAAAGTAACAACGGCATCCAGCGAGTGCAGCACTCCAAGCCCGCAAAAGCCTGCCCAAATCTCCACAGCTTTAATCATTAACTGACTTGTGAAGCTCTTCTACAGGATCGCCGTGGCACTCCACTGCCATCCACAAGGCCTCAAGCCCGCGTTCTGCAAAGGCGACAGCAAGCCAGCAAGAACATATTTGTACAAGGGAGCAGAAGGCTTAAATGTAAACAGTCTTGAGGTCGCATCTATGATTTGAAGGGTCCTTCGACGCACCTGATAGCAACCGGTCGTGCCCTTGCAAAATTTCGAGCCCTCTTTGCACTAAAAGATCCAAAGCGGCAGTGGCTCCTTGAAAGCTGCAGGAACAGTGCACGTACGGTGTCACGCCTAGGCAAGGGCTTTTGGGAAGCACGAAACACTGCACGATCTGTTGTTACTGCTATTGTCGTGCTGTTGGCACGCATGCATGCATGCACGGACGCAAGCAGAGAAGCAGGCAGACGAACCTGTTGAAAGATCTCAGCTTCTTTAAGGCCTTTTCTGTCGCTTCCTTGCCGTTGGCTGCAGCAAGGCGGATGAAGGCGCCAATGAACTCGCTGGAAATTTCCCTGAAAACGCAGCCGTTCCACCTGAGGATCACTTGCTCAGTAATTGCTTCACATGGAAAAAAGAGCAAATGACTTTGAATTGAACACATTATGGGATCCCTTGAGAATCTGCAGAGGGGGCTCACGGTCTGTCTACGGCGTTGGCAGCCTCACTAAGAGCATCCTTCAGTTTGCCACTCTTCACACCAAAAGACAAAGCATGCCCACAGCAAATGCAGTTGCAGCCGCAGCACTCGCAGGACCAACCACAGTAACAATAGGAACAGCAGTTCCAGCTACAGCGACATCTCAACAGTGCCGGTAGCAACAGCAGAAGCGAGAAAAGCCGCAGAAGCAGCAGCCGTAGCAGCAGCAGCCGAGGTTACCTCAGTGAGCAGCTGAATCTTCATGGCCTGCAATTCGCCAGGCAGGATGCAGCAATTGGAATACTTTTTCAGAAGCTCTGTACTCAACAAACATTTCAACAAACAAGCGCGCGTCTATACGCATCATACAGCATATGAAGACGCCACACACTTCCATTTGCAAAGTGAGCCACAACACTGATCCAAATAAACTTTCGAGGAATCCGTTCTTGAAAGAGAATTTAAAGGTAGCGTTGTTGGAAAGCGCAGCTAGATAAAAGACTCTTCAATACTACTCTGCCTCTTCCCTTTACGTGCCAAGCCCAAATCTCTGCACGATTTAGCACACATTTTATCTGCACAGCTTACCAAGCGCCTCGTCAGCTCGGTTGCATTGCCGCAAGACGGATATATGGACAATCAGAGCTGCGCCAAACATCACACAAAACGGCAAGGTTCCTATCTAGGGTTTTAGGATCTACGCATTGCCAAAGGGGGCCTCTGCATCTGAAATGCAACAAGAAGACTGAACTGCTGTTGGCAGCTGCTGCCGGGAATTCGCACCTGCGTTTGAATCCTTCAACTGTGTATTCACCTTGGGGTCCTGCATCGTCTGAGGGCTCACTTTGGGAGGGTCCGGCGGCGGTAACTGCTGCAGCAGCAGCTGGGCGAGCTGCAGCTGTCTGTGGGCACTCGGGTGTCGAGACTGTAAAGACAGATAGCAGCAGCTGGCTGACTTTGTTGCCTATACTCCAGCTTTCTTCGCGCACATGTAAAAACGGGGCTATTTGCCAGACAGCCACAACCAGCAGCATATTGAAGACCGCAGGAATTGACCCACAGGCATCAACGCCCAAACTATTGCCCAGAGAAGATAGCGCGGCCGCCGGTAGGACTTGTATAACCGCAGCGCGTGCTGCGGCAGCCGAAAGCACAAACAATTTCAGCAAACAATTCAAAGACAAGTACCTCTCGTGGATAAGAAGGGCCCCAGCTCAGGTCCTCCTGCTTCCTGTCCCGCCTTAGGGGATGAAAGCGCGAAGGATTTGAAGGCAAACGCGAGCAAATTGAAACAAGGGATACAAATGCTTCAGTTTGTTTGGCACCAATGTACGCACTGGCCCCCATATACCCCAAACCCTAAACCCTCCTAGCGAATCGGTGTGGGGGCTCGCCTGAAAGACGTTACAGTCAATCTCGAGGCTGCTGCACATTTCCAGCAGCTGCGCCTCCTCCCGAGCCTCCGCCAGTGTCAAGTTTGGCAGCGCCGCCGTGCGGCAGGGAGAAAGCCGAGCTGATTGCAGCAAAAATGACATTAAAAGCCATTGCAAACAGTGGAAAGCAGTGGGTAGGCCCTGTTGGGCACTTGGTGCAGCACGGACTGCAGCCGACAGGCCTCACTTGTGTTTCGAAGCTCCTTGTGTGCAATGCAGAGAAACTCGTTCAACTCGGGATCATCCCGCGGCAACTGCCGCAACAGGTCGAGGGCCTCTCCAGTCTTTCCTAAGGCGCAGCAGATGCGCAGTCAGCTGCCACCTCGCTGCAGCTGTAGTGCTGTTGTCCAGTTGTTCAATGCGGCGACAGTTACGGACTCAAAAGGCCCCTCACAGGCATTCCGTCATTGTGAATAGAGGAAACAAGACTTCAAAAATGCCAAAGAAGATTTAAACTGATTCAACGAAGGTCTTCATGCGGAAATGTGCCGGCCGGTGCGTGCGGTGGACAGCCCTGAGGCTCAGAAAAGCCTGCCCGCCATTGGGCCTAGAGCAGCAGCAGCACGGAGGCAGCAGCAGCAGCAGCAGCAGCAGCAGCAGCGCCCGACCTTGCCTCGTGAGGATAATGACCTTGATGCTCTTCACCAAGAGGTCGTAGTGCAGCTGCTCCTCAGGGTCACAGTGCAGCTGCTTCTGAGACCAGAGTAGCATCTGATTCGCCGTGCGAATCGCCTGGCGGAAATCTCCGGAGTCTACAGCCACCGTGAGGTTCGAAATGCGGCTCTCCATTTTCCTCTTGGGTTTCTTTTCCCAGCAAAGAGACGCAATCTCGGGCGGCAGCTCCAGCGGAAGCGCTAAAGACCACGGCGCCCTGTCCCGGATAAAAAAGCGCGAGATTCAAGCCTTAACGCCTCCAAAAATGCCAAAAATAGTAACAAATTAGTAACTGCGCCAAGAGATCTCTATCAGCAAGGCCCGGACACCCGGACTCGAACACTGTTGGCCGAGAGTTCCGCACAGCCAACGTGTTGTGAGGGAGGCGGAAAAGTACTTGAACGACAACTATGAAAACTCATCACGCAAAAGCCTCTACTGAGGAGGAAATAACGCAATGTGAACGATCTGCATGCCTGCAATTAAAGAACGGCTCCCACGCTACCAAGTCCCCAGTAGCCTCACTGGCAGCCGTTCTTGAACTGCCGTCCTGTATCGGTGATGCCACTAGGTGGTAGCAGTTGTAGTGAACGGAAGATCAGAACAACGATCTAAGATCTTCTTTTCATATAGCTTTTACTCTACTAGTAAAGTTTTCCTTCCCATGCATCCCTCTTGAGCGAAGCGCCCCACAGGCCGCCCGCCTCGGGAATCAGCGCTCGAGGTGACTTCTCCCAGTTACATTCATTCCTTGCACACGAGTCCAAGGCAGCTTAAGACACTTCAAAACAGATCACAAAATACTGCACGAGGGAGTTGCGGCCTCAGCTAGGCAGCCGAAGCGCGACGGTGACCTCTGCTACGATGAGCGAGAAACTAGTGACAGTGGCAGCTCGCCGAATTCGTTGCGATCAGATAATCGTGAAGAAGGTCTGACCCGCTTCAATTCATGCCATTAATGCTCATGCTGCTTAAATGTGCAGTCGGCAGCAGCCGCCAAGCCTTCCGACGTTCCCGACGCACGAAACAAAAAAGATTTCTACCAGTTAGTTGAAGTAGGCGTAAATGAGTGGTAAAGAGTGGCCTCCATCCACTTAGGAGGAATGCAATAACATAGGAATATGGAATTCGCATACATAAGGATAAAATTCGTCTTCCTCACTATTGTCTTAATGACCACTGGAATAATTCGGGCCACGGGACTGCAACAACAGCTGCGGCGCCGAAGGCAAACAGCCAGCGGCAAAGACGCGGTTTCAACCCTTCTTACAAATCACCGGGGAAAGCATTGTTCAATATGTCTAAAACACTAGCAAAAAAATGCTGTGAGCTGCCGGATCCCTTTTACGGAGCCGAATGCGCGGCCCTTCATATAAAGCACGCAACTGCGCTGCTGGGTACCGACTTCTCATCGTCCACTGCAGACACAAACGCAGGCGAAGCGCACCAGAAGAGAGTCGCAAATTATCGACAAGTCTTCAAAAAGCTGCCTTTCGCAAGGCAAGTCAATCAGACAACAAGTGCAAAAAACAGCAATGGCGTGAAACGCAAGTAGGTGGTCCTGAGCAGAAAGTTCACTTAGTTGCTGCCTTTCGTGAGCAAGAAAGACAAATCCTGCAAGTGGGTTGCCATGAGAGAAAGCGAAGAGCGGACTGGAGGCAACAGTGAAACAGCAGCTGCGTTCGAAGCTTACTAAAGACGACATTAGATATTTCGCGAGGATCTACAGGGTACTGAGGCCCTACGGCGTAGTTCCAGTCTACCAAATGCCAGCCAGTTGGCTCAAATGCAGGGAACAAGAAGTTCCTGATTGCGAAGCGCAGACACCAGACATTTCCCAATAAAACTAATGAGACACACCACAGCAACTCCCAGCTCCCACAGGGGGCCAACGCAGCATAACAAAAGCCAATTACGCAAATTTAGTTGCTGGAATGTAGAAATGAGACGCGAATTTAGCTGCTGAACTGTGCAATTAGCTAGTGACATTCCCAGCCAGTTAGTTGTATGGGCTTTGCGGGGACTGCGTGTTTGTGCCTTACGAATTATGAGGGTCAAATCTGGCGTTGAGTTCAAGTCTCAAAGTGTGAACAGCTGTTTCATCTTCCTCAGAGCCCAAAACAATCTGCAGATTCGTCACCCCGCAGCACCCCAGCGGCCTCTAAGCCACAATTCAATGGCGAAAGAAACAAGAGAAGACAGAAAGACAGACTTGAGGCAAATAATGAGATTTTGAAAAAACAAAAAAACGCACATTGTCTTCAGAGTCTAGAATGGCAAGTTGCTGGGCGCACAGCAACTTGAAATCCATCACGACGACGAAGCCTCGGTCAAGGACGCCGCCGCAGTCCGCGCACATGTTCATGAACTCTGGAAATAAAGGCAAGAAAAAAGCAAAATTAATTCAAAAATAAACAAATAATAAACACAAACAGGGCAGAAAGTGATAGATCTGCAGCAAAAAAGATGCAGATCGCAAACCCCGTTCGCGAGATCACCTTCAACACTTCGCAGCAGCAAATGTGACACAGTCAAAGCAGAATTTTGCGAAATTTTCTCCAAGTCCGGGGCAAAAAAGGCAAAAATGAGTGCAGCAGAATGTCAGTAGGCCAGCAGCAAAGTTTGGGGCTCACGTCGGAAGGTTAGTGGCTGCCTCAAGATGTCTTGCATTTGTTCTCTGGCGCGTTTTCTCCAGATCTGTTCCATGGCCATGACCTGCTGCCTCTTTTCGAGAACTCCGAGTGTCTCGACACCTGGCGCGGCGTCAGCTTCCTCCGCGGGGTCTTCACTTTCACTTCTTTTTTCTTTTTCCGACGCCTCGGGCTGCTTCCCCGGCTTCTGCGGAAGCGGCAGCTCCCCCGCAGCTTCTGCTGCAGCCACTGCAGCCTCGAAGTCGAAGACTCGCGGCTTCGCCATGTACATCGTTGCAGGAGTTCCCATGCTGCTGCTGCTGCTGCTGGCGTTGCTGCCGCGGCGCAGCAGCACCTGCACAGACCCGTGCTGCAGCAGCACCGTGGAAGTCGCGCTGGAGCCTCTGTTGCAGCCTGAGACGCACGCGCATGCAATCTGCAGCAAAAGCCCCCTGGAGACTGCTGCGCTGCTGCTGCAGCGCTGCTGCAGCGCTGCTGCAGTGCTGCTGCAGTGCTGCTGCAGTGCTGCTGCAGCAGCACCTGGAAGCTCCTTCAAAATGCCTTTTTTTCTGAATTGTTTCTCAATTTCCCTTTTCCTCGCCTCACCCACTATGCCATAAACGGAGTCCACGACCACCCGCTGGGGGCGAATGGCAGAGCGGACTGTGAGGCCCCTGTGGGCGAGGAAAGCCACTTGCTGCTGCAGCAGCTGCTGCAGCTGGCCGCCTAGGCAGCCGTGCAGCCCCGAGAGGAAGCTGTCGGAGTGCAGCTGGCAGCAGCTCGAGCTGCTGCTGCTGCTGCTGCTGCTCTTGGGCTTCTCAGAGGAGCCATCTTTCCCTAAGTTGCTGCAGTTCTCGCCGGGCGCAGCGTCGGCGGCGGGCTGGAGTCTTTCTGCGTTGGACAAGTCCGACGAAATCTGCACACAACTCCAGCAGCAGCAGCAGCAGCAGCAGTGCAGGACTCCCGCGGCCGGCGCAGCAGCAGCAGCAGCAGTGCAGGACTCCCGTGGCCAACGCAGCAGCAGCGCAGCAGCAGCAGCAGTGCAGGACTCCAGCGAACGGAGCAGCAGCAGCAGAGCAGCGCAGCAGCAGCAGTGCAGGGCGCCCGCGGCCGGCGCAGCAGCAGGACAGCAGCGCAGCAGCAGCAGCAGCAGCAGCAGCAGCAGCACAGTGGCTGGGAGTCGAGGGCTGCAGCAGGGCCGCGCGAACTCACGACAGAAAGGACGCGAGAGAGGACCTGCTTGGCGCCCTCTCTGGCTCTGTTGGCGTTGACGAGGAGCTCGCGGAGTCTGGCGAATTTTCTGTTCCACGCGAGGGTCAAGAGCATGTAGGCGGAGCCGAAGCGGAGGCCCCTTTCGTCTTCTGCGGAATATTCCCAACCTGGAAAAGAAGAGGGGCCCCCGTTGCTTCGAATTGGGGCCCCTGGGGCGCCTGCAGCAGCAGCAGCAGCTGCTGCTGCTGCGGCGGCGTGGGCGTGGGCGACGGGCTGGCCGCGCAGCTGTCTGTACACCTCAGCAACCAGCGGCTTCTCCCACTCCCGGAGGCCCCCGGAGGCCCCCGCTTCTCCAGAAGCCACAAAAACTGAAGAAGAATAATAATTGCAACATTTTGGAGGCCCCAGAAGACCCAAAGGCCGCGCGGGGGCCCCCGACACGCAAGGCGCCTGCAAGGCCTCCCGCAGCGCGCGCGCCGCCGCAGCCGCAGGGCGCAGCAGAAACTGAGGCCGCATCTTTTCACTCCCCGCGAAATCGCCTCCACCACTTTTTCATTTTTTATTAATTGCAGCTTCCCTGGCGGCGCCAGCGGCGCCGCTCGCGCGGCCTTTCAAGCCCCAACAACACTCAGTCCCATGGCAGTGGTCAGTGCGCAGCAGCAGCAGCAGCAGCAGCAGCTCAATTCCCGCTGCCGACGCATTCTTCTGCGAACTTTTGGCTTTTTTGCTTATTCAATATTTGCCCAACACCGAGATTCTCCACTTGCAGCGGCTGTCTGCGAGAGCGGGCCCCCAGAGGCGGCGGCAGGGCCCCCGCAGCCCACTGCAAAGACCCAACTCTTAACTTAACGCCCGCAGCTGCAGCTGCCAGCCAGCCAGGCCCAGTGGTCACTGGCCACTGCACCAATGGACCACACGGGGGCCAGCCGCAGGCCCGCACATTTGCCGTGGAGAAACTGCCTGAGGCTAATCTTAGTTGCCCACGGGGCCCCTTAAAATGCCCCAGGCCCAAAATGGCCCGCTAACTATATATAGCTAAGAAGCCCTGGGGCATTACTTGTTAATTGAAAAGAGCCAAATGCCCCTAATGGGCTAACTGCTCCAGCAAGAGGCTCCCCATAAGTGGTTTGTTGAGAAGTAGTTTTATTTTTATTGTTTCAAAACTAAATTGTCAAGGAAGAAACATGTGGCCAAGGACACGCCTGAGTCTTTAAAAGGGAACTGCACGGGTCGGCGGGGACAGCGCAGCGTTCCGGTGTACGTACACCCGAACGCCGCGCTGTGCATCCGGGTGTACGTACACCGGAACGCCGCGCTGTACATCCGGGTGTACGTACACCGCGAACTCGGAAATTTGAACTTACTCCGAATCGCTGGCAAATTGAATTGAATTAACTGTCATGGGCAGTTCTCCGCATCCCTTCCACGTGGCTCTTTTCTTTTTGGTCTTTTCGTGGCGAAAGTCTTTGCCTCGGACCTGCAGCGCAGAGGCAATTCACATTTTTGCAAAAGTTGAACTTGACTTCAACTTGGGAATATTTGGCCAAAAGTTAAATTTAAAAGCACAGACGAATCACATTTTTGAAAAGTTGAATTTAACTTGAATTAGGGAATATTTGGCCAAATGTTAAATTTAAAAGCACAGACAAATCACATTTTTGCAAAAGTTGAACTTGACCTGAATTTGGGAATATTTGGCCAAAAGTTAAATTTAAAAGCACAGACAAATCACATTTTTGAAAAGTTGAATTTAACCTGAATTTGGGAATATCCGGCCAAAAGTTGAATTTAAAAGCGCAGACAAATCACATATCTGCAAAAGTAGAATTTAACTTGAATTTGGGAATATTTGGCCAAAAATTGAATTTGAAATATCTACGCAAAGGCCAGTTATTGGGCAAAAAAGCACCCAATAAACCCCTTTTGCCCCTCTCACCCGCCCCAGCTGCTCCGCCGCCTTCGCCGCAAAACTGTCATTTTTTTTCTTCCAAAAAGAATTGTCTTTGAGTTCTGCAGGCAGCGCTGCAGTCCACCGGGTGTCGTCTATGCGTTGGAAGCGCTTGAAGCCTGCAGCACACAATGCGCAGCAATTTGTCTTTTCCAAACTTCAAAAAAAAAACAAAAAAAGAGAAAATCCAGCCTCCAGCACTCCAGTTTGCTGCTGCTGCTGCTGCTGCTGCTGCTGCTGCAGCTGCCTGCCGCACCTGCTGCGCCTTTGCTGCCTTTCTGACTGTCTTGGGGCTCTTCTTTAGCAGCACTTTCTTCTTCGGACTTGGCTTTTTTTTCCGATGAAGTTTTTCCGTTTTGTTTGCTGCAGCTGGAGTCTGTCTCGGGGGCCTCTTGCGTGGCCTCTGCCTCTGGGTTTTCCTTTTCAGCAATGGCCCTGGCCTTCTTATTGGACTTAGTCGATTCTTCATCATTTATTTTCTTCTTTTTTGACTTTTTGCTTGCCTTTTCAACAGCTTCTGCGCACCAAAGCCACAGAGTCCACTTGCAAATCCATTCAACTCCTGAGTTGCTCTTAAATGCCTTTAATTTCCTGCATTTGGCTCCTCATAAACTCAAAAACTCTCCAAACTTCTCCCCTAAGTCACCTTCAGCCTCCTCGCTCGCCCGCGCTGCTGCGCTGCAGAGCTGCAGCAAATCAAACTGCTGCCCTTCTGCTGCTGCAGCTTCCAAGTCCCACTCCTGCGGCGCAGCAAAGCTGTGGAATGGCGGCAACTGGCCACTCAAAACCCCAGAGTTTTAATTAAAATTTCAAGATTTAAACCCCTTAACTCCTATTTTACTATTATATAAGTAATAATGCTTGTGCCTGTGGCTGAGTGGTCAAAAACCCTTTGCTGCTAAGTACTGCAAAGGAAACAGCAGCAAAGGAAACTCAGCCAGTCTTACCCGCTTGCTTGCCTCCTTCCGAAGAGCCTTTGCTGTCTTCGCCAGCTCCTGCTGCTCCAGGAACTTGAGAACTGCAGCGACAACGCGCAAGTCGAGTTCAGCTTCCATCTTGGTTATGGGTGGGTGACTGTGCAAATCGAAACTTGCAAATCCGCTGCTCGCCTGCTGCGCCTCTTGCTGATGACCCGAAGCCAATTCGTGACAGAAAAAGCCAAAAATATGTCTTCTATTCAATTAATAAACTGCTGGCATCGGCAGAATGAGATGAACACAGAAAAGGCAACAACGGCCGAAAGCTTTGGCGCCCGCGGCAAATGATACAGAGAAGAAGGTTCTGCAGGCCAGCCCCGCCCTAAAAAAATAAAGAATTATCAGCGCTTTTACTTAACTGCAAAGATTTAAAAGACACTGTCTAAAACAATAGACGAAATTAGTCGAAGTAGTTCGAGCCGATGCCGCTCTCCAGCCCCACACTGTGGGGGTTCCTTTTGTGCTCACTTCCGCATAGATCCTCGGAATAATGCAAAAGTTTGCAATTTAGCAACACATTTCCAAAGATCTGCGCTATCTGTATGTTCAGAAGGATGAATGATCACTCCGAAACAACAGTATCGCCCTCACGGGCCCCGGCAGGAAGCACCGGGAAGTCGTATGTCGCAAGACTGTCCCGTAATCTTTAATCATGCTATGAAACTTATACTCTTTTCGCTAGAACTGACACTGAGAAGCTTCGAAGTGACTTGGGCAACAACAATGCACCCCGAGTAGGCTTAGTAGTGCCCGCAGCGCCACAACTGCTCAGCATGCACGGGGGCACAACAGCTTCTCAATGAAAATGAGGGAAGCGCGGCACAATACTGGCAGAGAGTTATACTTTTCGGCATTTCTGCTAGCAAGATGACCCCAAAACCTAGCCGTTCAGGCTCGCAACTCCGGCCACACTACCCCACCCTCCCCAACATAACAATTCAAAAATTTCACCAAGTCGGCGCGAAGTAGGCCTGGCAACTCGAGAATCTGAATTTTAAATCGCGTTTTCGTCGGCAAACCACTGAACTCAATGACTAAACATTTGGCAAGCTTCTGCCTGAGCCGCCGGCAAGTCCATGGCGTCCACTCGTAGCGTTCCTCCACGACTCTAAGCTGCGACACATTTGAGGGTACACGCCAAAATGAAACGAAACGCCACGCTCGATGTGCCCATCAATTGTGGCACGCCCACTTCGCGTTAGCTTCATTCTAACACTACGGGTGTTGCTAGTTCTCATGCACAGCCTAGCTAGGTTGCTCGGAGCGCAATCCTTACAGCCGGCTGCCTTTCTTCACAATGGCTCCGCCTCACCGAGAAGGCTGCCACTGCGAGTGCTCGACGCAAATAGAATAAGGATCAAACAGGAACAAGAGCACTCACGCTGCTTTCTGAACGCCCGCCGCGGCTATCCACGACGGGCGCGAAAGCTTTCCGATGTCAAACGCATAGACAAATAGAGCCTATTTGATACCGGTGTTCTTCACCGATTTCACATAAGTCCGTGCATACCAGCAGACATAAAAGCTGCCTGGCTGACGACTGACCGAGCCGTAGAGCTCCTGTCTGGGGGTCAACGAAGAAGCACTTGGTGATGGTGCACACCGTTCCGAGGGGGAAATGGAACTCAGTGGAATTCAATGCTCCTAGATGTGAAATCCGCAACAAAGTGTGGCCGTATGCCAGTCTTTTGGCGCAAACTTTGCACTGGAAAGCAACAACTGCAGCACACAAACCGCCTTGGCTCAATGGCTTTCTGAGCGTGGTGATATTCCGGCCAGTGACTGCTCAAGGACGCCTCCTACGTCTTGGCCCAGCCGCGTTGCCCGAGTTGTGACGCGCAGTCAACCGACTCCACTACGGGCGCGTTTCTTCTCGCTGCTTCTCGCGATGACAAACGCATCACTTGTTCATCTTTCCCTTTTCAGCACAAGAGGCCTCGAGGCCTCCTCTCGCCGCCATTTAACACTCCAACAGCGCACTGCAGAACTCAGGGGAGCACTCGGCGCTCCAGGCCTCTGGTGCCGACCGGCGGCGCCCCCGCACACATTTTCTCCTGGCGAAAACTTTGCTTTTCGGATTCGCGAGCTGGCGGAGCCAGACTGCACTCTGTAGTGGAGGCTCAGCTGCCCTCAGGCAGCGTCACCTCGTTCGTGTTAGTGAGTTCTGAAAGGAAAGCACACCAAACCAGTCAAGTTTTTCAGCGAACCCGCGAGAAAAGCACTTATACGCTACATGTGCACACACAACGTTCTGGAATTGAGACTCAAACATGCAGCAACTGCATCTTCTGCAGCAAAGCTGCAGATCTAGCCAGCGCGGGTTCACACTCAAGGCCAGCGCTCACCTGCGAGTTTATCTCGCACATGCGCTAGGGACTCTGGCATTAGTCCTGCTGTGTTCAACGCATATTGGCGGGGAATTATGGGGTGCTGTACATCAGAAGCTGCTGCTACATGGGCAGAGGCGAATGCAGGAATGGCTGCGCCGTCGGCGGATTCCAGCAAAACTCCCGGCGCTTGAAAGTCCACGGCGCTGGCCTCTGCGCCTTCACAGTCTTCCAGCAGCCTCTGCAGAAGCCAAAACGCAGCACTTGGCCCGAATTTCCGAAATAATTTAAACTACTTAAAGTAGCTAGAAGTGCATTTTTCATACAAGATCAGCTCTCCATGTTCTTCATGTTGCAGGAGCGCGGCTCACCGTTCTGTGGGCGCGCTGCTGGTGCTTCTTCCACTGCTTTAAAGTTAGTTTCGAATGTTCTTCGTGATGACAGAATTCACATTCTGCGCCGTTGCGGCACCCCTTTCGCTTGTTGTAGTAAAACGCGCACGGCTTGCAGCGGCCGCGCGTGTGCAGTACCCGTTGCACATCGGCTGCGATTCGCAGGCAAAACAGGCAAGAAAGCGGCAGATTTAGCGCTGGACTTGAAGAAAAAAAGAAGTATTTATTTCTTGTTTTTTAAAGAAAAGTAAAGCACTAAAAAGGGAAGCAAAAGCGCTGTTTGGCGCGGACTTGCGCAGATTTTCACGTTCGCCATGGTGCCGGGCAAAGTGGTGGTTCGCCGGTTGTTTCTTTGGAAGAAGGCGTTGGGGTCTTCTCCGGGAATGCTTCTCGCGGCAGCTGCTGCCTGCACTGTTGCTGAGGCCTCCTGGAGGAGCTTCAAGTCCCCGAGGAGAGCTGTCATGCTGCTGCTGCTGCTCTCGAGGAGGTTGGTGTATTCGTGTTGGCGGATGGAGGCGGCGGCGGCGAGCACATTCGCGTCGATCCGCACGCAGCGGCCGCTGCTGCTCCTGCTGCCCGCAGCAGCAGCAGCAGCAGCAGCAGCAGCAGCAGCAGCAGCGGGCGGCGGCCAGGCCTCGCTCTTGGCCGGGGAAGCGAACTCCTGCAGCGCAGCAGCAGCAGGCGGCGCCTGCAGCCCCGCCTCGCGGCCAGCCCCCAGCAGCACCACTTTGCCGGCCAAACTCCCGTTGGGCAAAGTGGTGGTTCTCCGCACGTTTCGCTGCAGAAACGGCGAGCCTTCGGGGGCCCCGGGGGCCCCCCGGGGCCCCTCCGCCGCCTCTTCCCCCCCCAGGGGCCCCCCCTGCTGCGCATGCGTTTGCAGCAGCGCGAACTCCCCAGAAAGCCCCGAAACGTTGCCTTCGCTGGGCTCTCTGGCCCTTTCCTCGGCCCCCCCCCCGGGCGTGTCTGCTGCAGTCGTGGCCGTCGCCTCTGCCAGCGAAGACCCCACGCTGAAGCACCTTTTGAACAACTCGCTTTCCGTCAAACTGCTGTACGCCTCCTGCTCGCCCCCGCAGACCTTCTGCACGCCCCGCAACAACAACCCCACCCGCACGCGCATGCATCCATGCATGCGTGCATGCATGCATGCATGTCACGTGCATGCATGCATGCATGCATGCATGCATGCATGGAGCGTGCATGCATGCATGCATGCATGCACTCGCGCTTCCATGCATGCATGCACACCTGCCTGCACGCATGCATGCATGGCGCGTGCATGCATGCATGCATGCATGCACACGTGCTTCCATGCATGCATGCACACCTGCATGCATGCATGTTTGCACGGATGCATGCGCATGCACCTCGCAAGCTACGCCCCGCCCAGCAGCAGCAGCAGCAGCAGCAGCAGCAGCAGCAGCAGCACTCACTTCCATCCAAGTTTCGGGACTGCCGCGGACTGCAGGGGTGGTGCGGGAGCGCGTGTTGCTGCGGGTGAAAGCTGGAGAAACTTGAGCGAGAAGATCTTCTTCAGGAGGATCGGCTTCGTGATCTGCTGCATGCAGCGACTCCGAGGTGGCTGTGGGGCTGCCCCGTGCTGCTGCTGCTGCTGCTGCTGCTGCTGCTGCTGCCCGCGAAGAGCCCCCGCCCCCGTGCCCGCCGCCAGCCCCGTCCGCTATGGACTGCGCAGCAGCAGCAACACACACACGCAGCTAGTAGTGCAAGCAGCAGCTGCTGCTGCTGCTGCTGCTGCTCGGGAGTTGGCAAAAACCCAAACGGCGCTGCTGCTGCTGCTGCTGCTGCTGCTGCTGCTGCTGCTGCTGCTGCTTCGGTTTACCTCGAAAGGACTCAGCCACGGCAGCGGGGGAGTCAGAGCAGCAGCATGGGCCCCCGAAACTGGCCGGGGCAAGTTGTGGGGAGAAGCAGCTTTTGCCATTGCTGCTCTTGCTGCAGGGAACAGCAGCAGCAGCCGCGGCAGCTCCAGGTAGCCTTCGCGGCTCTTCTCCAGCTCCTGCAGCAGCAAGTTCGTGTGCTGCAGCAGCTGCTGCAGCTGGCACTGCTTGTAGTGCACCAGGTCCACCTGCGCGCAGCAGCAGACTCAGCAGCAACGCACACAGCTCCAGCTGCAGCAGCAGCAGCAGCAAGTGCAGCAGCAGCAGCACGACTACTACCACACCAGCAGCAGCAGCAGCACGACTGCTACCACAGCAGCAGCAGCAGCAGCAGCAGCAGCAGCAGCAGCAGGGGCGGAGACTGACGAGGGCAAGCCTCTGTTTGAAGGAAAGAAGGGAAAGGTCGAGGCGTCCGCCAACCACTGCAGCAGCAGCACTTTCGAGCAGCAGCTGCAGCTTCAAGTCGGGGCCCTTAAGTGCTGCTGCTTCTGGGGGGTTTTCTTCTGCGGGGGCCTCTCTGGGAAATGGCTGGAAGGGGCGTGGGTTGAGTGGGGAGGCGACGCCTCCCTGCTGCTGCTGCTGCTGCTGCTGCAGCTGCTGCTGCTGCTGCAGCTCCAGGCGGTACTGCTGCAGCAGCGCCGTGGCAGAGGCCAGGTCGCCGGGCCCGAAGGAGGCCAGCTGCTGCGGCTGAAAGGCAGCAGCAGCAGCAGCAGCAGGGGCCGCGGGGCCGCCTAGACCCGGGGGAGGGGGCGGTGTGGGACTCATTTTCATCATCCGTGGGTTTTATTTCCTTTTATTCTTTTCGGAATTGCCGAAAAGAAGAAGTGATGCGAAGAAGGAGCCGCGGGCGAGGCGCTGGGGGCCGTGAGCTGTCTGTACACCTGAAGCGCGCGCTGCGGCCCCCCCGCCAGGCGCTAGAGCTTCGGCAGTTTCTTTTTTTGAACTGCTTTTTGGGGTTTTTTGGCGAAGTCGGGGCCGCTGAGAAGCCGGGAAGACGGCAGGGGGCCCCCCGAGGCAGAGGCAAGAGAAAGTCGAGGCAAAAAGGCCGGAAAATGGAAAGAAAAGACCTTTTGAGCCGCAGAAACGAGGCCAAGGCGGCCGGGGCCAGCGCAGAGAGGAGAAGACTGCGCGGGAGAGGCGTTTGGCTCCATCCCACCCCTGGGCGGGCCGGGCGCTGCCCCGAAGAAGCCCCGGGCTGCGCCCCGAAGCCCAAATAGTAAAAATAAATAAAAAGAAAAGAAAAAGAAAAGAAAAGGCGCAGCGGGGGGCGCGGGGGGGAGGCGGCCGAAGGAGAAACGGGAGAGCCCGGGGCGACTTTGGCGGCAAGACAAGTGAGCAGCGCAGGGGAAACCAAATGCAGATCCGCCACGGAGAGAAATAAAGAAAAGAAAAGAAAAGAAAAAGAACTAATTCAGATCCGCTCCCCAGCAGATTCCTCTCTTCCGAGGCACCGATAGGGGCAGGGGATGATGCAGTCAACCTCAGCCCCCAGCCAACGCAGCAGGCGGGCCCCCCGGCTGCTCGGTTTGGGCTGTCTAGCCCGCGCGGGGCGCGCGCGAGGCCCTCGAAATGCTATTCTTTTTCCCTTTTATTATTTGCAAACATTTCTTTTCAAAGTCCCCTTTTTTTTAAGCCCAAACGAGCGGCAGATGCGGCTCAACCGCGCTGCCTGCGCCTCGGGTCGGCGCACCCCACATTGCCGGGACTTCCGATGTTGCACTCCGCCGTGAAACTTCGCCTATTTTTTCCAAATTTGAAGCCCCAGAAATTCCAGAAATGCAAATTAAATCCAATTCAACACAATTGCAGCTCCAAAACTCCCTCGGGGGCTCCCCTCCCCCCCTTCCTGCGCACCCTGCAGTCTCGATGATCGCTACACGCCAGCTGGCTGCCGCTCTTCGCCTCTCGATGAGATCCATCGAAAGCAGCCTTCAAAATTTAAGTTTTAAAATGAAATCTTTAAATTATTTTAAGCAAAATTGCATTTTAATGCGCAATCGAGCTTCACACTTCCGCCTCTTGGCCTGCTGCTGCAGCGCTCCTGTTCAGGGTTAGCTGGGGCTGCTGTGTGCGCGCCCCCGGTAGTCCTTTAAAGGTCATTTAATTAATAAAATGAAATTCAATTGTTGAAATTTAGCAGACTTTACTCAAACGCACTTCCCCTGCGGTCCAGAGAGTGCTCGCGGGAGCCTCAGGAACAACTTGCTGCTGATTTCGAACTCAAGGAGTTCAACTTTGCGGCCCCCAGTCCCCAAACCCCACCCAGCTCTGCATGCAATGGTGTTTCACTTGCATGCACGACCCAGGGGGGCCCCCAGGGGGCCCCCTGTGGGGCGAAAAGCCCAGGACTGGCCCCATTGGGGCCCCAGAGTTGGGGCTTTCGGGCTTTGCTGCGGCCAAGCTATTAGTACCTTTGGGGTAGAACTCGCGGGGTTGAGTGGGCAAGAAAAGGTCCTTTTGCGGCTTCCAGCTGCTGTGGATGCTGCTGGCAGCTGAGCTGCTGCAGCACAAGCAGCACCACTGCAGCAGCAGCAGCAGCAGCAGCGCAGCAGCCGCTAAGAGACGCAGCAGCAAAACTTTCCCCTGCACCCCCACGCAGCAGCTACAGAAGCACCAAGGGCTCAGAGCATACTGACAACTCCCAAAGGACTCAGTGCGGATTCTTTCTCCAGAAAGGACTTAGTGAATATTCGCCATTTTCAAAGAAGTGCATATTAGCCACTTCAAAACAACTAAAAACATATTAACCACCTTCTAAAAACATAAAAAACTTTTTTCAAATTCACAACTTCCCGAGGACTTCGTGCATATTTGCTGCTCCAGAGAACTAATTGCATCTTAGCTATCCAAACGGACTTCTTGCAAATTAGCAAGGGCCCCAGGGGGCCCCCCTGTGGGGGGCCCCCTGGGGCCCTGCAGGGGCCCCAAGGGCCCCCAACGCTTACCCCGGGGGCCCCCGGGGGCCCCCGGGGGCCCATGGGGGCCCCCAGGAGAGTTTGAGGTAAAGAAGCTGCTTCTTATTATTAGGGGTTTGAGTGGAAGCTGTTTTGGGGGCCTTTTTAATGTTTTAATTTGGCTTTTTAGGTCTTATTTGTGTCACTAGGGGCCCCCCAACTGGCCTGCTGCTTCATCCTGGGCTGTGGCTTTTAAAAGAAGAAAGAAATCGAAAAACGGAATTGAAGTTTGACCACCAGTGGACCACTGGTCACCCCCAGTCACCCAGCTAAAGGCATGCAAGTCTAATGCACTTTGTAGGGCTTCAAAAGGCCCAAAGTGATCAAATTCTGCACTAAGTCGGTATTTTTATAATTGAACTAAGTTGGTATTTTTATAATTGAAAAAGAAAGGCACTTTTGACAGAAAAGCCTCTTAAAATGCCCCAGAAAAGCTCACAGAGTGTCCTAGAAGGCACTTTGTGGGGAAAAAATTACCTGATTTATTTAAATGATTGTTATTTTAAAATACTACAAGTACTTTGGCCCCATTATTTTAATTCATTGGGCCCTACAGGGCCCTTATAAAGGGCCCCCAGACCCAGCCGCCAGAGAGGGCCTCGCCAGCAGTCTCAGGGGGCCCCCACGCTGGATAGAGAGAGTCCTGGGGGGCCCCAGGGGGCCCCCAGGCTTGGAAGAGAGGGTCCTGGGGGGCACCAGGGGCCCCCCAGGCTGCGTAGGGCCCACGGGGGCCCCAGGGGCCCTCTGGGCTGGGTAGAGTGCCGGGGGCCCCTAGGGGCCCCCTGGCTGGATAGAGCCCGGGGGGCCCCTAGAGGCTCCCCAGGGTGGGCAGAGCCGTGGAGACCCCCTGGGGCCCCCTGGGGCCCCCTGGGGCCCCCTGGGGCCCCAGGGGGGCCCCTGGGGCCCCCTGGGGCCCCCTGGGATGCCGCCGCAGCTCTGCTGCAGCCAGCTGGGACTGTGCGGCAGAGCTGTGGGGCCTTAAGAGTAAATAAAATTAAATCAGGAGGCCCAGAAATGAATTATTAATCTTTTTAATCCAAAAATAAAATTAAAACAGAAGGCCCAGAAATGAATTATTAATCTTTTTAATCCAAAGACAATGGCCCCACAAGGCTGGGTGGAGGGCCCCCCAGGTAAAATGCCCAGCAGCAGCCCCGCTGGGGCCTCTGGGGCCCCTTGAGTTGCCTACAGCAGCGCAGCTGCTGCTGCAGCAGCTGCTGCAGCAGCAGCTGTGGCCGCAGCTGCAGCAGCTGCAGCTGCAGCAACTGCAGCAGCTGCAGCAGCTGCTGCAGCCGCTGCTGCTGAAATTGCTGCTGCTGCTGCTGGAAGCGATTTGCTGCTGCTCCGCTGCTGGCAGCAGCAGCAGCGCCAACAAGGACCCCAGCTGCTGAGGGTTTGGACTTGTTTATATTCTGCTGCTTAACTGGCGTTTAATAATTATCAAAAAAGAACAAAAATGGACCAAAAGAAACACTTTTCCCTTTTTCTTTTGAAGCAAATTAAATAAATTAATTTATGCAAACTTATTATTTAATTATTCTGAATTAAAAATGATCACCCCAGCTGTAGTGATCATTCTTAATTTAAATTTAATTAAATAAATTAATTTCTATTGATTTATTAATTTAATTTATTATTCATTAAGAAAGATCACTCATGTTGCAGTGATAATTCTTAATTTAAAACAAATTAAAGTAAATTAGATTCTGCAAACTTATTTATTTAATTTATTTTTAAATTACAAGAGATCCCACCAGTCGCAGTGATCTTTTTTAATTTAGGATGAAATGAATGAATTAATTTATACAAATTTATTTATTTAATTTATTTTTTAATTGAAAAAGATAACTCCAGTTGCAGCCATCACTTTAAACTTGAAACAAATTAAAACAAATTAGTTTCCGCAAAACTATTTATTTAATTTATTTTTAAATTAAAAATGTTCAAAATAAAATTAATTAATTAATTTCTGCAGCACTTTGGCCAGCGAGCTGGGGGTGGATATTACCTGAAGAAAGATGAAAAGTGTGGCAGCAAATTGAAAAATAAAAAGCAACTTAATCGGATAAATATACTTTTAAAGATTTGTAATAATTAATCTGCTGCTGCTGCTGCTGCTGTTGCTGCTGCTGCACAAATTCCGAAAAGAAATACTTTTTGAAGCCCATCAGGAAAGACCTTCCGCAAAAGTCTAACGCGCAGCTCTTACTAGATATTGAAGCTCCTCTGCTGCTGCTGCTGCTGCTGCTGCTGCTGCTGCTGCTGCTGCTTTCGGGTGCTGAAGTGGCAGCTAAGTGAAAGCTGCTGCAGCAAAGGCGCGCTTGTCTCCTTATGGGCAGTTGGCTGCAGCCCCATGGCCCAGCAGCAGCAGCAGCAGTGCCAGCAGCAGCAGCAGCAGCAGCAGCAGTATCCGCAGCAGTACCAGCAGCACCACCAGCAGCGGCGCCAGCGGCAACGCCAGCTGCAGTACCAGTAGCAACAGCAGCAGCAGCAGCAGCAGCAGCAGCAGCAGCACCAGAGGCCCCGTTCCATTAGCACTTTAGCGCATAAGCGCTGCAGCAGCAAAATGGCAGCACGAGGAGCAGCTCGAGCTGCTGGCGCTGCAGCAAGATCAAGCAGCAGGGGGCCTCAATAGGTGCCTGACCGAGTGCAGCAGCAGCAGCAACGCCAGTGCTGTTTGCTGCTGCTGCAGCAGAAGGCCGCGGGGGCCTCTCTGCTGCAGCAGCCTTAGAGTGGGGGCCCTCACAGGCTAGAGGGGCCCCCGGGGGGCCCCCCAAGATCTTTCTGCTTAGCCGAGTCATGCCAAGGCCAACTGTGGGGCCCCTTAGGGAGTTCTATTGGCCCCTAGGGCCCCCTAGGGCCCCCTAGGGCCAGCATAGGGCCCCCCAGGCTGCAGGGGGGCCCCGAGCCTGCAGGGAACTCCGTAGGGTACAGGGGGCCCCCGAAACTGCAAGGGTCTCAGGGGGGCCCCCTATGCTAGGGGAGGGGCCCTGGGCTGCAAAGGGGGCCCCTAGACTACGGGGGGGCCCCACAGCTGCGTAGGGATCCCTAGGTATCAGGGGGGCCCCTAAGGGTACAGGGGCCCCCAAGGCCCGTGGAATGAAGGGGGCCCCCTGGGCTGGAAATGGGGGGCCCCCTAGAATATGAGGGTACTGCTGCTGCTGAAGGGAATTCGGGTCTGGCTCTCTCTGGCTCATCACAAATAAATAAATTGTTTTAATGACTTTTAGAGAAGTCTTTTAATTCAATATGAAAGAAAGCAGCCCGAGCTGAAGTGTCGCTCTTCAGCAGCAATGGCAGCAGCAGCAGCAACAGCAGCAGCCGCGACAGCAGCAGAAGCAGCAGCGGCAGGGCAGCAGCAGCAGTAGTTGCCGCTGCAGCAGCAGAAGCAGCAGCGGCCGGAATACTGCAGCAGCAGCAGCAGAAGTGGCGGTGGCAGCAGCAACAGCAGGAGCGGCAGCTTCGCTGCAGCAGCAGCAGCAGCAGCAGAGCAGCAGCAGCAGCAGCAGCAGCAGAGCAGCAGCAGCAGTTACGCTGAAACAAACGCTGGAGATTGAAAGCAACGCGTCTTAAATGGCTCTGCATGCACAGAGACAACAAAAGGCCTCGGGGGCCCCACGGGGGCCCCCAATGCCAAAAACGGAAGGGGGGCCCCCCTAAAGACCCAAAGTTCTTGGGCTGCGGCTGCTGCTGCGCTGCAGCAGCAGCAAGACCCGCCGCAAGGCAGCAGCACCCGGCCAGCGCTGCTGCCCGGGGCCCCCGGGGCCCCCGTGGCTGCGGAGGCCCTCGCCAGGGAGGAAGCCTTGCTGCGTCGCAGCAGAGCTGCTGCTGCTGCTGCTGCTGCTGCTGCTGCTGCTGCTGCTGTGTGCCCCGGAATTAAACGACGCTAGCTGCAAGAAGCGCTTCTGCGGCTGCTGCTGCTGCTGCTGCTGCTGCAGCTGCTGCTGCAGCGCCCAGGGGTCGTGCGGCCGCTGCTGCAGCTGCACGTGGGGACCCCCCGCTGCTGCTGCTGCTGCTGCTGCTGCTGCTGCTGCTGCTGCTGGGAGGCCCGGCGGGGGGCAGCTTGTGCAGCCGTGGCAGTAGTCAATGTCTCTGCGGAGTTCGGGGGGCCCCCAAAGGGCCCCGCAGCAAAAGAGGCCCACAGAGACAACTAAGGAAGCAGCAGAGGCCCCCAGCAGTACCCTAATGGCATGCAAATCACTAGAGGGCAGCAGCCAGTCCAGGGGGGGCCCCCCGGGGGCCCCCAAGCTGGCCTGGGGGCCCCCCCGGGGGCCCACGCTGCAGCGCAGCAGCATCAGCGAAGACACGAAGCAGCAGCAGATGCGCACGCCCTGCAGCAGCAGCTCCTGAGACACAGCAGCACACGCAAGGGGCCCCCACAGTTACTGGGGCCCCCGAGTGCCTTGGGGGCCCCCTCCTGGGGGCCCCCTCCTGGGGGCCCCTTCCTGGGGGCCCCCTCCTGGGGCCCCCCTGCTGCTGCGGGGGCCCCCAGCCAAGGGGGGCTCTGGGGCCTTTTAGGGTTCGGGTAGCCCCGAGACATTTTGCTGCTGCGTGCTAGGGGGGCCCCCAAGAGGGTACTAACGGGGGGCCCCTGGGTCTTACCGTGGATGTGAGGGCCCCCCTCAAGTCTTTAGTTCTTCTGAAGCAGCAAAAGGCCCCCGCAAGATAAGCAGCAGCAGCAGCAGCAAGAAGGCCAGGAGGCAGGGCCCTGAGGGCGGTGGGGGCCCCGGGGCCCCCCGCGAGGGGCCCCCCAGTACCCTGCAGCAGCAGGGGGGCCCCCAAACTCCCGAGGGCCCCCGCGAGGCCCCCCCAAAGGAAAATAGAAGCTAGAGGGTAAGTAAAGAAAAGACCAAAGAAGCAGCAGCAAGCAGCAACAATAGAAAGCGAGAGCTGCCAGGGAGGGTACGGGGAGGTCCAGCTGAGGGTGGGGGCCCCCCAGGGGGCCCCCAGGGGGCCCCCCGGGGGCCCCCAGGGGGCCCCCAGAGCCATAAGGGCCCCAAACTCCCCCCAAGCCAACAAAGAAACAATTAATGATCCACAAAAAGATAAAAGACATTGCGGCAGCACCTCAGTGATCAAAGAGGGTACATACACCCCATGCAGGCGCGGGGGGCCCCACACTTCAGCCCCAGAAAGAGCTGCTGCTGCCCCTCTGGGGGCCCCTGGGGGGGCCCCCCGGGGGGCCCCCCGGGGGGCCCCCGGGGGGCCCCCCTCCTGCGGGGGGGCCCCTGGGGGCCCCTCTCCCACCCCGGCCCTGTTGTGGCGAGCTGTGCTGCAGTGCCGCAGGAAGGGAATGCAGCCAAAGGGAGACAGCAGCAGCAGCGCAGCAATCATCCAGCCCCCGCACAGCAGCAGCAAACCTGCAGCAGCAACATTGGGGGCCCCCCCAGGCGCTGGGGGGCCCCTCGAGGGGGTAAAGGGGGGCCCCCCAGCTTCAGCGCCTTTTCCAGTTGGGGGCCCCACAGGCTTGCTGGCGGGGCCCTGCGCTGCAGCAGATTCCGGGAAAGAAGATCTGCCTTGTGCTGCAGCAGCAGCAGCAGCAGCAGCAGCAGCTGCAGCAGCAGCAGCAGGGGCGGCATCTGTGGCTTGTGCATTGTCTGCCTTTGCAGAAACGCCCAAGCCTCTATTAGGCTCGGAAAGAGCCCCTGCAGATGGCTGCTGCCGCTGCTGCTGCTGCTGCTGCCGCTGCAACAGAAACTTTTCGTTTTGTTCCTGCTGCTGCTGCTCCCTCTGCAGCAGCAACACCCCTTCCTGCTGCTGCTGCTGCTGCTGCTGCTGCTGCATGGGCCCCTGGCTGGCCAAAGGCGGCACCTGAGGCTGGACATTCGCAAAGGGCCCTCCCGGGGCCGCCAAACGGGGAGGCAGCTGCTGCTGCACGAGCAGCAGCAGCGCAGCAGCATGCAGCAGCAGCAGCAGCTGCTGCGCCAAGACCAGGGAAAACCCTGGGATGTGCGCTGTACATACACTCCAAGAGCGCCGCATGGTTAGTCCGCGGCAACGCGCCGGCACTCCCGCTGCTGCTGCTGCTGCTGCTGCTGCAGTGCTGCTGCTGCTGCTGCTGTAGAGTCGCTGCAGCAGCGCAGCAGCAGCGGCAGCAGCGCCGCGTATGGACCTCAGGGGGCCCTTCCTGCGAGTCCTGCAGAGCTAGGGGGGCCCCAGCAATGGCACCAGGAAGCCAAGGCTGCTTGCTGCTGCTGCTGCTGCTGCTGCAGCGGGCCGGTGCCTGCAAATTTGGGGGCCCCCAGAAGGAAGGGGCCCCCTAGACCCTCTCACGTGAGTCCACGAGGCAAATAAATATACAAAAAAGAGAAAAGGGTATTATGGGGGCCCTCGGGGCCCCTGAAAGGGGCTGGATGGCTCTTGAGACGGCAGGGGCCCCCAGCAGCCAAAGGGGGGCCCCCTGCAGCCGGGGGGCCCCTGCTGCCGGCCCAGGGGGGCCCCCCGGACCCCTAGGCTGTGTAGCAGCTACTTTGCCGGCAAATTCGAAGGAAATATATTTAATTTAGAGTAATGACTATCTTTGTTTCACTTGAAGTGCAAAAGAAGGGGAAAAAGAGCGGGTTTGCCTCCCCCAGCCACTGACCCTGCAGCAGCCATGGGGCCCCGCTGCAGCAACCGAGGGCCCCCCGCCGCTGTCTTCCCTTAGCAGCTCAGCCCGAGGCCCTCAGCTCTGCAATGAGCCCGGGGCCCTCCCGGGGGGCCCCTGGGGCCCCCCGGGGGGGAGGCTTGGGGGGCCCCCAACACGGGGGGGTGGTTGGCAGCAGCACACCCCAGGGGGGCCCCCCGAGGGGCCCCCAGGGGCCCCAGGAGGCCTGGAGAAGCCCAGGATTTTTGCTGAAACAGCTCAAGACGGAAAAGCTGGGAGAAGAGGCAGGGGGGGCCCCCCAGCGCAGACAAGGGGGGGCCCCGGGGGCCCCCGGGGCCCCTGGGGCCTCGGGGGCCCCGGGGGCCCCTAAAAGGGTCCTGCCGCTGCAGCAAAAGGGGCCCCTTGAGATGGTGGACCTGACAAAGAGCTCCGAGAGTTCTGGGGGGGAAGAGGGCCCCCAAAGGGTCACAGCTGCACCTAAACGGGGGCCCCCCGCCAGGGCCCGGGGGGCCCCCCGGGGGGCCCCCTCCAAGCCACGGGGGGGCCCCCAGGAGGGGCCCCCGCTGCCTGCTGCAGTTTATTCTGTCGACGAGCCCTCTTTGGCCTCGGAGGAGACTGCAGCAGACGAGGGGCCCCCTGGACTTCTTGGGGCCCCCCCTCAGAAGCGGGGGCCCCCAGAGGACCCCTTTGGGGGCCCCCAGGATGAAGAGCCTCTGCAGCCTTCGGGGCCCTCTGCAGCCTCTAGGGGCCCCCCGGACCCTCTTGGGGGCCCCCCTTTAGTACCCTCGGGGGGCCCCCCGTGCTGTTCATCTTTAGAAGGCAGCACTTCTCCTAAACCCGCAAACAAAAGAAAAACCCAAAAGAGGCACAGGGGGGCCCCCAGGGGCCCCCTCGAGACGTCCACAAGTGACCCCCAGGGGCCCCCCCAGGGGACCTCCCAGGGGGCCCCCCAGGGGGCCCCCAAGGGGGCCCCCCAGGGGGGCCCCCAGGGGGCCCCCAAGGGGGCCCCCCTTGGGAGGCTTGAAGGGAATGCTTCTGGAAGTAGTGCCGGCCTGCCTCAAGACAGAGCTGCTGCTGCTTCTGCAGCAGCAGCAGCAGCAGCAGCTGCTGCTGCTGCTGCTGCTTCAACCCCTGAGAGAAATGAAGGGGGGCCCCCTTCTAGCGGTGCGAATGGAGGGGGGCCCCCCTCTAGTGGTGAGTTTGCTGCTGAAGAAAGCCCCGTTTTAGTTCTGGGAATTGGTGGGGTTGGTGTTTCTTCCATGAACCCTTTTGCTGCCTCCCAAGGGGCCCCTCGGGGGGCCCCCAGACCCTCCAAACCCCCCGCAGCCCCCAGGGCCCCCCGAGGGCCCCCGGGGCCCCCGGGGCCCCCAGAGTCCCCAGAGCCCTTGGGGCCCCCAGGGGCCCCGGGGCCTTCGGGGCCCCCGGGGCCCCGGGGGCCCCGGGGGCCCCGGGGGCCCCAGGGGCCCCAGGGGCCCCAGGGGCCCCAGGGGCCCCAGGGGCCCCAGGGGCCCAGGGGGGCCCCCGGGGCCCCTGGGAGGGGGGCCTCGTCGGGGACTTGTCAAAGACAAATGGACCCATTTTATGGAAGTGCTGGGAAAATCGCAAAAGTGGTTTTGAGGGACTTTTGCAATCATGAACATTTGAGTTGGGAGCCTTCTCCGTACGTGAACATAATTTTGGGTGCGTTTTTGCAAATAAATAAATAAATAAATAAATAAATAAATAAATAAATAAATAAATAAATAAATAATAAATAATAAATAAATAAATTAATAAATATAACTTCTAGCTATTCATTAATCGGCTATGCTCTTTTGCCCTCTCACTGGGGACTCAGGCCCGGGGGGCCCCCCAAGGCGGGGGGCCCCAGGGGCCCCGGGGGCCCCCCAGCTGCTCCCGCTGTACCCTGGGGGCCCCCTTGGGGGCCCCCAGGGTACAGAGGGGCCCCTGGCTGCGCTGCAGCAGCTTCTGCTGCGGGGGCCCTTTCTCTATGTTGTGAACAAATAAATAAATAAATAAATCTGCAAAGTTTAGATTCCAAGTGTAGACTTTATCCACTCAATTCTTCTCCAAGTTTTATTTTATTCTTTTCTAATTTTTATTCTTTTTTTAAAAGTCCCTTTTTCTTTCCATTGAGGCTTTCCACTGCTAGGCATTTGCTGGTGGCCCTGTGGCTCACTTTAGGGGTTTCTGGGGGCCCCCGGGGCCCCCCTGAGGGCCCCCTGAGCCGCTGCAGCTGCTGAGTGCTGCTGTGCCCTTTGCAGGAGGAAATGGCCAGGGGAAGTCTGCAATTGCAAAGGCCATTTTTGTGTGTTGTGGGGCGGAGAGGGGGGCCCCCCGTGGGGGCAGTACCCTGGGGCCCGAGGGCGTGGGGCCCTGGGGGGCCCCCCCGGAGGGGGCCCCCAAGGGGGCCCCCAGCGGGGCCCCCAGCAGCCTTTTGCGCAGCGCAGAAAAGCCCCGCCTCTTTGAATACATTAGGGAATACTGGAGCGACCAGGGGCCCTCTAAAGCTGTCATTTCCCTGACCTTTTCGAACTTCTCTTCAGCGGGCCTTTCGGCCCCAGGGGGCCCCCAGCCAGGGGCCCCCCCCAGCGAGGGGGCCCCCGGGGGCCCCCTCCTGGGGCCGTCGTCCCCGGGGGCCCCCACGGGGAGCTCCCCGGGGGTCCCCCTTGGGGCCCCCCCTTGGGGCCCCCCTGGGGGCCCCCCAGGGGGGCCCCCCGGGGGCCCCCCTGGGGGCTTGCAGCGGGTAAAGGAAGAGGGAGAGGGCCTCGTAAGTCGAGTGTCTTTGCTGACAGGAGATGCATTTGTTCCCTTAGACAAAGCTTATTGTCATGGAGTTTTTGGAGACTATTTGACATTATCTCGAGAAATTGTGAAGAAGCGCAGCAGCCGCAAGCAGCAGCAGCAGCAGCAGCAGCAGCAGCAGCAGCAGCAGCAGCAGGAGCAGCAGGAGGGGGAGGAGGGCGAGTGGGGCACGGGCAGCAGCAGCTGGTACGTGGAGGAGGGCCACGGGGGCCTCCTTGTTGGGAAAAAAGAAATGAAACTTTCAGAAGTTAAATCTCTTTTAAATCATTTCAAATTAGACTTTTCAAATCCTGCTGTTTTCCTTCCTCAAGAACTCGCCAAAGCCTTTCTCTTCAGAGCCACCGAACACTCCCTTTACCAGTTCTACCTCTGCGCCAGCGGTACCCTGCTGCTCCTGCTGCTGCTGCTGCTGCTGCTGCTGCTGCTGCTGCTGCTGGTGATGGTGATGGTGCTGCTGCTGCTGCTGGTGACGGTGACAGTGGTGGTGGTGGTGCTGCTGTTGCTGCTGCTGGTGATGCTGTTGCTGCTGCTGGTGATGGCACTGATGATCGAGGCGGTGGTGCTGCTGCTGCTGGTGATGCTGCTGCTGCTGATGTTGCTGCTGCTGCTGCTGCTGCTGCTGCTGATGCCGATGATGCTGTTGCTGCGGCTGCTGCTCTTTTTGGTGCGGTTGCTGCCACTGTTGCGGCTGCTGGGGCCGCAACGCGAGAGATTCACTGCGCGTGCTCCTTCCTGCTGCTGCTGCTGCTGCTGCTGCTGCTGCTGCTGCTGCTGCTGCTGCTGCTGCTGCTGCTGCTGCTGCTGCTGCTGCT
>NW_013654935.1:0-7528 GCF_000499385.1 Eimeria necatrix
CTCTGTTAAACGCTTCTCACATTCGTTGGCGATGGTGTCATTCAGTGATGTACACCTAAAGTGCTGACTTCATTCATAGCGCAAAGTGCAATTTTCCGCTAAGCATTCCTCGGTCTCATCATTTGGGTGCGTGGCACTGGAGGCTAAACTCGAATGTTCTTCGAGATAGATATTTTGGAGCCGATTGGATAATCAAAGTTTATCCTGCGGATACCTGTAGCCTACAGGAGCAGCAACGTATCGAAGGCAAGAAATATTCGTCGCAGCGCTGGCGTGATGCACAAGTCTTCGCCGCAGTGCGGGCAGGGCGCTGTGGGGTGGAAAGCCTAGGAACTGTATGTCGAGCAAACGCGAAGCTGTGGTTTTGACAGTTTGTCACAATATGACTAAATGGGGTACAAATAATGACATAAATGCATGCAAATACAGCACTGTTTGTACTAAAGCGAAGAAAAATCGCCACTGTAAATGCATGGTGTACAAGTCGGCTCAATTTTCGTTTCGAGATTCGGTAATGCGCATTTCATGGTAAAGACTGATAGACTGGTTAAGGGAAGTAAGATCACATGATTCTAGCTGTCAAAGTGATACAACGACAGATATGGGCCATCATGCAAATCCATAGAGGCAAGCCCCCTCTGAGAGAAGGCAGATGTGCTTGCCTGCCGAAGAGGGAAAGATTCAGATTTTACAGGTTCGTAGAGTTGTGGGAGTTATGTGATGTACTGAAGCAATCATCAACGGATACGGTAAAAGCTGTATGAAGGGAAAAACATATGAAGTATGAATCATCAGGTGAGAGCCATCAACCAACTATAAGACAAGAGAAGCGGTAGCCTGATGTGTCCCGAGGAGAATGCAAAGTCATCGTATTCAATAGCAGAAGTATTGCTAAACGCGCAGCCTTCTCAGTAGCCAGCTAAGGCAAGTGCAATGCATGGGATTTCGAGAAGAAGATGCAGCGTTTTAGACCTTGATACACCATTCATCCCAAGCTTGTTCGACGAAACACTCAAAATGCCTGCCCAATGCGACGCCTCGAAACACAGGAAAACGCCTTTAGTCATTGTCTTGAAGGCAGCCTCACTCAGCCGCTCGCAAGGAGACAGGCGTGCAGACGTACGTCCTATTTTTCGGAAAGGGTCCTCCATCCTGAGTATTTCGCGACTTTCAGCGCGTATGACTACACCTCTTTTATCGCACACTTGAGGCTTGATGCAACAAAGCAATGGAGCGCTACCCTTCTGGGGTTCATTCAGGCCGGTTAAATGCAGCAAGTCTTCTGACTGGCCAAGGCACAGTGATCATGCCAAGATGCTTCTTAAGTTGGCGAAGTCCACAATATCCCTCCAAATTAGTGCGCCAATCTGAAAAAATGAAAGTAATGGGAGTATATAATCGCTCCGGCGTTTGTATTAGAACAAAATGCTCGTCACAACGCATCTCGTGTCCGTCTGTTAAACGCTTCTCACAGTCGTTCGCGATGGTTTCATTCAGTGGTGTACACCTAATGTGCTGACTTCATTCATAGCGCAAAGTGCAATTTTCCGCTCAGCATTCCTCGGTCTCATCATTTGGGTGCGTGGCATTGGAGGCTAAACTCGAATGTTCTTCGAGATAGATAATTTGGAGCCGATCGGATAATCAAAGCCTGTCCTGCGGATACCTGTAGCCTACAGGAGCCGCAACGTATCGAAGGCAAGAAATATTTGCCGCAGCCCCGGCGTGATGCACAAGCCCTCGCCGCAGTGCGGGCAGGGTACTATGGGCTGGAATGCTCAGGAACCGCATGTCGAGCAAACGCGAAACTGTGGTTTTGACAGTTTGTCACAATATGACTAGATGGGGTACAAATAATGACATAAATGCATGGAAATACAGCACTCTTTGTACTAAAGCGAAGAAAAATCGCCACTGTAAATGCATGGTGTACAAGTCGGCTCAATGTTCGTTTCGAGATTCGGTAATGCGCATTTCATGGTAAAGACTGATAAACGGGTTAAGGGAAGTAAGATCACATGATTCTAGCTGTCAAAGTGATACAACGACAGAAATGGGCCATCATGCAAATCCAAAAAGGGATGCCGCCTCTGAGAGAGGCCAGATCTGCATGCCTGACGACGTGGAAAAGATTCAGATTTTGCAGGTTCGTAGAGTTGTGGGAGTTATGTGATGTACTGAAGCGATCATCAACGGATACGGTAAAAGCTGTACGATGGGAAAAGCATATGAAGTACGGATCATGAGGCGAGAGCCATCAACCAGCTACGAAACAAGAGACGCGGTACTCTGATGTGTCCCGAGGGGAATGCAAAGTCATCGCATTCAATGGCAGACATATTGCTAAACGTGCAGCCTTCTCAGTAGCCAGCTAAGGCGAGTGCAGTGCATGGGATTTCGAGAAGAAGATGCAGCATTTTAGACCTTGATACACCATTCATCCCAAGCTTGTTCGACGAAACACTCAAAATGCCTGCCCAATGCGACGCCTCGAAACACAGGAAAACGCTTTGAGTCATTGTTTCGAAGCTCCTCCCCACGCAAACGCTAACAAGGAGAAAGGCGTGCAAACATACCCCCTGAATTTTGGAAAGGGTCCTCCATCCTGAGTATTTCGCGATTTTCAGCGCGCATGACCACACCTCTTTGATCGCCCACTGAAAGCGTGATGCAACAAAGCAATGGAGCACTACCCTTGTTGGGTTCATTCAGGCCGGTTAAATGCAGCAAGTCTTCTGACTGGCCAAGGCACAATGATCATGCCAAGATGCTTCTCAAGTTGGCGAAGTCCACAACATCCCTCCAAATTAGTGCGCCAATCTGAAAAGATGAAAGTAATGGGAGCATATAATCGCCCTTGTGCTTGTATTAGAACAAAATGCTCGTCACAACGCATCTCGTGTCCGTTTGTTAAACGCTTCTCACAATCGTTGGCGATGGTGTCATTCAGTGATGTACACCTAAAGTGCTGACTTCATTCATAGCACAAAGTGCAATTTTCCGCTCAGCATTCCTCGGTCCCATCATTTGGGTGCGTGGCATTGGAGGGTAAATTCGGATTAATTCGAATTTTCTTCGAGATGAATTTTTTGGAGCCGATCGGATAATCAAAGCCTGTCCTGCCGATACCTGTAGCCAGCAGGAGCGGCAACGTATCGAGGGCAAGAAATATTCGCCGGGGCGCTCGCGTGATGCACAAGTCCTCGCCGCAGTGCGGGCATGGTACTGTGGGCTGGAATGCCTAGGAACCGCATGTCGTGCAAACGCGAAGCTGTGGTTTTGACGTTTTGTCACAATATGACTAGCTCGGATACAAATAAACATATAAATGCATGCAAATCCAGCACTGTTTGCTGCAAAGCGAAATCAAATCGCCACAGTAAATGCATGGCGTACAAATCGGCTCAATGTTCGTTTCGAGATTCGGTAATGCGCATTTCATGGTGAAGACCGATAGACTGGTTAAGATCAGACTATTCTAGCTGTCAAAGTGATACAACAACAAAAGTGGGCCATCATGCAAATCCAAAAAGGCATGCCGCCTCTGAGAGAGGCCAGATCTGCATGCCTCCCGACGAGAAAAGGATTCAGATTTTACAGGTTCGTAGAGTTGTGGGAGTTATGTGATGTACTGAAGCGATCATCAACGGATACGGTAAAAGCTGTATGACGGGAAAACCATTTAAAGTATGGAGCATGAGGTGAGAGCCATCAACCAACTATGAGACAAGCGAAGCGGTACCCTGATGTGTCCCGAGGGGAATGCAAAGTCATCGCAAGGAATGGCAGACATATTGCTAAACGTGCAGCCTTCTCAGTAGCCAGCTGCGGCAAGTGCAGTGCATGAGTTTTCGAGAAGAAGATGCAGCGTTTTAGACCTTGATACACCATTCATCCCAAGCTTGTTCGACGAAACACTCAAAATGCCTGCTGAAAGCGACGCTTTGAAACACATGCAAACGCCTTTAGTCATTGTTTTGAAGGCATCCTCACGCAAACGCTCACAAGGAGAAAGGCGTGCAAACGTACTCTCTGTATTTTGGAAAGGGTCCTCCATCCTGAGTATTTCGCGACTTTCAGCGCCTATGACTATAACTCTTTTATTTTCCTCTTAAGGCTTGATGCAACATGGTGATGGAACATTACCGTTGTGGGGTTCATTCAGGCTGGATAAATGCAGCAAGTCTTCTGACTGGCCAAAACCCAGTGATCATGCCAAGGTGCTTTTTGTGTTGGCAAATTCCACAACATCTGTCCAAAGTAGTGCACCAATCTGCGAATAATGGAAGCAGATAGTCGTCCCTGGGCTTGTAATAAGCCAAAATGCTTGTCTCAACGTCTACCGCGTGGACATGTTTAGAGCGTCGTCCAGTCACGTCTAAGGCTTCGCATATTCCTCGTTTTTGATGTCATTGAGTGATAGTCACCTCAGTTACTGACTTCATTCATAGTACGACGTGGTTGATCTCGCTTAAAAGTGTTTGGCCTCACAATCTGGTTGTGTAGTATTGAACGTCAAAGCCCAACATCGTGGGAATAAGACGAAGTAAATGCTGTAGTGTTATCTTGCCGCTCGCTATGCTACAATAATATCAACAAGGCGACATGAAGCAAAATTGGTTCGCCGCAGTGCTGCAAAATTTCTAGGCGTTGGTAGGCGTTGAATACTAGTGTCAGAGCGAAATCAAACCCTTGGTGCTAATGCTTGCGGCGTTAGGATGTGCAGAAACGCTCATAATTCAGTGAAGGTGTTTTACCAACACGTAGACAAATGCCTTCGGCACCGTAAGAATCATTCAATGGTAAGAGAAGCACTAAATAATGAATGCCTCAAGATATCTCATGAAATGCCTGGGCCATGAGGGCAAATATATGCGATATGCAACGAAAACGTCAGCATGACGTGCAGCCATGCGAGCAGCGATATACACGTGACGTCTTATAGAACTAACACTGCACCGTCTCCATATGTAGTGCATACTGACAGCTTTGGTACACAAACGAGCATATTCAGTAAAAAGGCAAGCGAGTAACAGTCATTTGCACACAGGAGAGCTGCCATTTTGATGTACCTTGAGATCTCATGGTCAGCGGGATCAGTTTTACCTGTTTTGTGTAACTCACAAACTGTTTTTATCGAGCATGCTAGCTCCGGAATTATCCTCTACAGATTAAGCTGCTTTCTGCACTCTCGCTCATAATAAGAGTTGTAGTACTGAGACAACCTAATGGGCTTGTTGCGAAGGCTTTGGGCAGCAATGAACTTGAACAGGTTATCACAAGAGCGACTGACAAAGGAGAGGCAAGGTATACGGACTCTCTGGGAATCGAATATGGCTTTTGAATGCAGGTCTGCTGAAGGCAGGTCTGTTCCAGTGACTTTTGCTTATGTCCACAGTTCATCTGAAATCGCCGCAATTCATGATCAATGACAGAGTATAATCAAGCGTATGCTCTCACTGAAACAAGAGGCCGAAATTCACAGATTGAAGAGCACGCGACGTTCAAGTTAGTAGGAAGTTAAAGGAAAGCGATATTCTCCTCGAGCAATATATCCAATGTTTGCAGCAGTCAAAATTTATCACCCTCCAGAAATTACGCATTAAGCGGAGTTTCAATTTGTGTGGCATTTTTGCGAAATGAAGTAAGACTATTCTTGACTGCGTTTCAAGATAAATGATATCGCAGCTACGCTTCGTGTATACCAATATTTGCCCTCTCTACTCAAACGCTTTCCCACCCCTTATGCTCACTCCCTGTTTATTCATCGAATTACAATCCACGCCGTCTGTGTTGATAAACTTTAATGAGTTGCGTCCACCCCGAGGTGTTTACAATTCTTGATGCGGATACATGCTGGCATACAGAGAAGAGGATCTCGAGAACTGCCTGTTTCAAGATGGCAGTTGCCCATAGATGCCTATAGCCGAAAACAAGAACCCGAAGCGTTTCCTTTTCTTCAATATATTTTGGCATGTCACAATTTCGCATGCCATGCAAAAGCACATATCCGTGTCCCCAGTCTCCAGTACTTACGTGGCGAAGCAGCCTAGGCTGCTAGCAAAACCAGTGTTGACAAACAGAATACTCTAGAATAAGCAATCATTGCTCAAATCCGATTCGCAGGGCTCACATACTAAAGAGGGTTATGGGCAAGTAACAATAATTTGTTTTCGGAGCATTTATGTGTCATCACATATCAACTTGCCAAACTTTGTAACACACGTCAGCTCGAATCTTACTTTTAGGCAAAACAGACAATAACGCGTATGAAATGCTGTGCTCTCGGCCAACATTTTAGTCATGTAAGGCTTACTGCGTTCTTGTGGGGATGAAATTTGTCTGTTCCACGCAAAAAGCTAAGTTATGAACGCAATACACGAAAAGCGAAACTGGCCTACATAATTCTGAATAATAGCACATCGATTTCCTCCAGGGGTTTTGCGCAGTTGGCATATCGCATATTGAAAATAATATCGTCTCACCCCTTAGGCAAGGGGACTTGTAATCCCAAATTTCATACTGCCATGCAATTGCGAATTTCGCTCCTTGCGTAGTACGTGGTCGTACGTCCTGGTAACAAGCACACCCAGTGTCTGAAAAAAAGCAGTACGAGATGTGGGAAACCAAAAAGTACCGATTTCAAACAGGGTGGCACATTTTGCAGGCTCTGATGCAAATTGGCAGCACAATACGCACGTCCTAAGCAGTAAAACGTGAGATATTGCATCTGTCAAAATTATTTAGTGCGCCTGAACGCAGCCTTCGACGCTGTTGCGAATCTTCGTTTTGAGAGACGCTCTTAGTTTACCCTGCATCTTCTCATTGCTGTTTTGCGTAGCATGTGCACAACTGTGAAATGTCTTACGAGCTTTTTGAGTGATTATCAATTTCCGATTCCGTAGCTTGCTACACACAAGATCAGCTGATTAGCTTAAAGTCACCAGCAATGAATAGCATTGACATAGGAGCTCCTGCCGGAGCACCGGACGCAGAACTGCCTAAAAGAATTTTCCGTGACACCCATTCTCGAATATTAGGGCCATAAACAGTAAAATGCATCTTGTCAGAATAATGCCTCAGCTGAGCAACCCCTGGATGACGAATGACGTCTTTCGAATGGTAAATGCCTCAGGCTAGCCGCAATAGTTCCAGTCCAAACTTCATGCACAAAATCCTGTACTCACAGTCTGGCTCGTACAGAGTGACGCTGATGTATCTCTTTTAAGATCCTTTTCAAACACCGATTTATTTTTCATGCCTAGATCACTTGCAAGATCACCAACAATCTAAGCAAAGACGGTATAGGCCTTGGCGTGCAGATAGACAACACAGTATCCGCCTATTCCCCGTGCGACGCACTCGCTGCAATATCGGGAGACAACCATCCTCGAATATGCACCTCCACGTTGAAGAGCGTTTCGCCACGAAGCTAAGCATTGTGGGCCACAACGCTTCAGTAAGCCTCTTATATGCTCATTGTAAAATACTGGGAAGCAAGCTAGCCCCAAGCTTACTGCCTGTGCAT
>NW_013654935.1:7628-8275 GCF_000499385.1 Eimeria necatrix
GTTGTCGTAAGCCTTGGTCGGCAAATTTCAAGGAAAATTAGTAAGTAGCGTCTCACGCTCGCCGAGGCCACAGCTTGTACGCTTCGACATTTTTACCGTTTATGGAAAGTTGTAGTGACAACGTCAAGCTTTCAAAGAGCTACCAGCGGAGATTAAGGCACTTGCAGTTACTTGCGACGTGACCTTCATGGAATGCCAAGACGTGATACTTTTCACGTCTTGGCATTCCATGAAGGTCACGTGTTGTCTCTCTCAGAGTGTGTAGTGTCGAACATGCAGAAGTTCTAATTGTACCGACAAATACTTTGTGAATTTGTTGTCAGGATGACTGACCTATAATACAATAGGCTACAAGGGTGCAGACTGTACGGACGACACCACGACAGTAATAAACCTATTTTACGCAGCTTACCAGCTAGTATTTGGCTAACGATGGAGTGTGTCCGATATACACAAGGGCGCGCAAACGAATGATACGTTGTCTTGCTACAAAAGCTTTGTCGTTTCATAAGGGCCGATCACTGCATGTGATCGTTGTCGTGTAGTTTGCATCATATGAAAAATGCAGCGGCTTCTTTCTGTTCTGGCTGCCATTAAAGTATACGGGTGACATCGCCCGTCAAGCCGCAATGTGTTAAGCACATTGT
>NW_013654936.1:0-2619 GCF_000499385.1 Eimeria necatrix
CAACTTGTCATGCAACAGTGAATGACAATGAAAAGCATAAGTGCCCGAGAAAAGGATAATTCATAAATAAATAACATTTCAGGTGCAAATGCTGCATGCACATTATCACAAAGCAAACTGGAAGCCATCCGCTAATGCCTCTAATATCGCCATAGATGGCAACTCCGCCAGAGCAACCATCGCCATATATGACAACTCTGACAGAGCAACCAGTTCAAGACAAGAAAGCATGAAGAGACATTCTCACGTGATATTGTTCAAAAGTGCTATCACATGTATAACCTGCATCGGACCTTGCCTATGAGTCTACGAGTGGGATGCAAACACTGCGAGGCCAGTAGTATCTCATTATCAACGGCGTCTACGCTCAATCACACAGCGAGGCAAGCCTTTACTAGAGGCATGTTCATGAGGAAGCCATGTATCCGTGTCTTGTGTTAATGATTCTTACTAGCTACCCGTGAATTTCATCAGTCTCGAAGACGCTTCCTCTGTCTGCAGCCGAGGTGCTTCAGGCATGGCTCCCAGGTACGGCCGGCTGTCTGAGAACGGCAGTTTGTGTTGCTTTGGGGTGCACCAGACGGGAGTTACGCCTTGGATAACTCATATAAGCCTTTCCTTGTTCGTGGAGGCAATTGAATCCTTATTTGAATTCATGGTTTGCTATTCACCCAAGATATGAGAAAGTTGAGCAAAGAATGGTGTAGGACCAAACGCAAGATAAAGCAATATCCTTAACGCGTGTATGGAGCAACTCTCAAAAAGTGAAATTACGTATAAGCCCAAGCGCTAAACTGCACCTCCGTGTATCATCGCAGCTCACATGCTAGCTCGAAGAACTCGGGTTGAGTCTACCCATTTGGCGTATGTTCTGAGTCTTTACAAACTTTACGGTATATTTACCTAGAGGCGGATGAGCTCGCGTGCAGATGAGCCGTCCAGAGCCGTAGCTGCACCGAATGACGTTGCAGTCTGTGAGCACAAATTTACGGCCTTCTACTGCTGTGCTCCAGAGATGTTGAATTTGTATAGTACAAGCCCCTCTATGCAAAGCAATATCCTGGACAAAGTGCCTAAGAGCAGACTCAAACACCACGGAAAAAGGTGGTGCGCGTCACTTCGCAACTGCACATCAGAACGTTTACGGAATTACGCCACTTGTTGGCACACAAATCATAATATGCAATTTCTGTAGGTTGCAAACTGATATATTTATGATTTTCGCCAGGCATCGAGAGAAAAGTGGAGAGAACGCATCGTTCAGATCAGCTCCGCTTTTTGTTTTAGCCTGAATTTGTAATTACCTGGCTGCTAGTTTGCGGGATTCTAAAAAAGATCGAGCAATGCGCCTATAAGTGTCTTAAACAATTTGTGTTCCTGAAACACAAGTTAACAAAAGCATAAGAGCAACCTCCGCATATCGGAGAGAAAAGCGAGAACATTCATATAGACATCTTCGTATTGAGTCCTAAGGATTGCGTTCTTTGTTTTCTCGTGTGCAATCAAGATATTGAGTGCATTGTTGCACAAATAGCCTTACTGCTTCTCAACAGAGCTGCAATCGAATATGTATTGCTACGCAGAGTGTTGCATTTGCAGACGTTCTACGATTCGAATATCACACCTTCCGAGGTACTACAAAAGTGTTGAACCCGGCAATGACAACTACACGAATAGATTGGGGTCAAAGACAAGAATACACTCTATCGAATTTGTTGGTAAGCTAATCCGCGCTCAAAGTGCTGCGAACACAACATATCGGCATTTCTATCGATGTGGCCATCCAAAACCTTTTTTTTCAACTTTTTAATCCTAATTTGCCTGAACCAGCATGAGCCTTCTTTTTAGCGGCATCAGGCTGACGTTCATCAGGAGGCACTTGCTCCGAATAGTTCAGTCCGTGTCGGGACACAGATAACAGCTGTCAAATAATGTTGTCTCTTCAGCGCTAAAATTATTGCATATCTGACCAACGTACATTCTGGTTTAAAAACATGGACGTGAATGCATGGAACAGAGGTGTAATTCAAAGAATGCTATTCCAAGCGCTGACAGTCATTGCAAACGCCCTATGATAGCTTTCTTTCTATCCCAGCTGTGATGGCCCTAGCAATTAAAAGTTCTTTTGCATCATAATATCGATTGACCACGTCAGGGCCATCGTATATTTCCAAGTGGCAGGATGCACATATCGAAGCCATTGTTATCATGTAATCAGGAAACAGGTAGAAACTTCCTATGACCAAAAAACAAGTACAAGAGCTCTTATGCGCTACATGAACATCAGGAAGAACGAAACGCACAAACTCATTTAAATTGCTTGGCAGTAAAAATGTTTTGTCTTTTATGCGGCCTTCTCGAAGGCCTTCGTGTTCCTCGTCATGCATACTTGTGTATAGTACGTATCTTGCGCATCCTTCTTAAAGGACTTCGTACCCTTTATTGGTACAATTTGCTTTTTAACCGTATCGTGTTGGTGTTTTCATCATCACTCACTAGTCCAAATAATCTATAATCAGATTTTGAAGCTGCAGGGAGACCTTTCTGAAAATGAGCTGCCCATTAATTGCAGAAAGTATGTGAAGCCAAACTGCAGCTAGAAGATCCCTCAATGCGCAC
>NW_013654936.1:2719-8070 GCF_000499385.1 Eimeria necatrix
TGAAGCCAAACTGCAGCTAGAAGATCCCTCAATGCGCACCGAGTAAATGTCTAAGGGCTTCTGCGCAAAGTTACGCACCCTAGTTGCACCTACAGACTGTTGGTACTCAATGTTAAACTGAAACAAACCTGCTAGATTCCCGCCTGAAAATAAAAAGGTTTCCGATTCTCTTCAGATTACAGAAAGGATTATTTGAATTATGGAGTACGGCTTCAGCATAGCGAAAAAATGATTTTGCTTGCTTCGTGTTTTGAATTATTCTTACACGATACGCACTTTCTAGCAAGAAATCTAATTCGCAGCTTTCCGCATGACCAAACTGTGATGCGTGAGTGTGATCAGTCGTGAGGCTGAGAAATCATATGAATCAAAACATTAACATTTGCAGCAACAGATGAAGTCTGCAACGGTTCTGCCGCGGCACCAGTACGCGAAAAATGACTTCAGTTGACCCTTAATACGAGCAAATTGTTTTGTTTTCTTTAGGTGACAGAAAAGTATTGACGACCTGAGGGCGTAGTGTCTAATATATGCGGCGATATATTTTCAGTCAGATGGCGCATTTTTGTTTGCCTTGACTTTCCAATATCAGTGTATACCATCCTTTTTGTCTCTTTTAAGGAATCGGCTACTTTACCCGTGCCGGGTTTTGTTCATCTTTCCTGAGACACACAATCTGAGCAAGAAACGCAATAGCATCTACAGTTGCCACGGCTGTCAGATAAAAACAGGAAACGAATATCATATGAAAGATTAGATACACCATCTGCAGAGAATTCTGCATTTACGTTTCCTGAACTACACAAAATTTCACCGAAAACGAAAATCACTGTAACAATCTACTCTTAATGCACATTCCAGTACGGGGAGACGAAATTTTGGATCAAGTGAGTGCTGCTTGTAAGGAAGATCACATTATCTGATGATAAGTACTGCGGGAGACAAACAATTCAAAGTGTCTACAGGCGAAAACTTCGTAATCAAAGCTCCAGGAGCAAAAAGCGCACAGTCTAGACTTGTCCAAAGGCGGTTGACATTAACCGGTCACCCGAGAGACTAGGCCGCAGGTGTTCGAAGCTGACGCAATTTTCTCTTTTCCCTGATATTCCGCATATAGACTGTCGGAATATGTCTTTGCTTCAAGCTTTCCTTGAGCACAGTAAAAGGGGATCGCACATTTATTGAAGAGGCTGTTCATGATCTCGGAAACAGAAGAAAATTCCGAATAGTAAAGGCAAATACAAATGCATAAGCAAGGTTGAAGGAGCTTAAAAGGCTCTTAGCTAAATGAAACGCACAGCCTGTGCATTTTCAGGAGCAATAGTTTCATTTATGTAGGGCACAGATCGAGAGCAAATGCCAGCATCACGAATGCTCACGGCTTGTCGAGGCATCGGGTAAAAGGGGATCGCACATTTATTGAAGAGGCTGTTCATGATCTCGGAAACAGAAGAAAATTCCGAATAGCAAAGGCAAATACGAATGCATAAGCAAGGTTGCAGGAGCTTAAAAGGCTCTTAGCTAAATGAAACGCACAGCCTGTGCATTTTCAAGAGCAATAGTGTCATTTATGTAGGGCACAGATCGAGAGCAAATGCCAGCATCACGAATGCTCACGGCTTGTCGAGGCATCGGCTGTTACTCCCGACAAACCAACTTGATTTTTGCCACTAGGCACTGCAGAAAACACTTCAAAAGTCGAAGAAAGAGTCGTACGTTCTGTGCGTTCAGTTACCGCTCTGACAGCTAATCGTTTGTGTGTTTCTAAAGGGTGTTAGAGGGTCAGAGCGTTTTTCTTTAGTACGCTGAGAGTACCAAGGTGCGTGCTTGAAAAAGCAATCCGTTCATTACATTTTGCACAAATAATTGTTGTCTTTGGTTTGTTTTTGGTGGATATCAGCTGCGTGCACAAATAACTAAGCAATCAACGTTTTCTGAGCTGTGTTTCCTCACCCTACTCTGCAGTCGCCTCTTTAAAAATAGCGTTACAATACGTTACAATAAAGAACCGCGTGGGAGCCAAACTAACCATGCGTTATTGATATTTTCGGCGAATCGCGGCAAATTTGGCACCAAAACGACTCTCAACAGAGAAGTAAATAGGCCTCTCGAAGAGCTTTCCAAAATTTGTGCCTGTAGAAGTCTCTTGTGCTGCTTGAGACTCACAAGCTGACAGTTTATCGTGATTCATTTGAGATATTGCTTTTTCCGCATAAAATGAAGTTGATTTTAATTTGCGGCAAGCATATCTTTATCCTCGGGACATATCTAGGCCCGGACCCGAAGGTGCACAAGCGGTTACCCCAGTTTGTATTGGGGCCTGTCTTCAACAGAAAACAACCAGTGCGAACAAGGAAATCCGGTCCATCCTGCGCCTCAAATCTTGATATTTAACATGCTCAGGGATGTTGAGATGTCCCGCAAGTGTAAAGGAAGACCAGGGCTTGAACGCTTTGTTGCTAGGCATCACTTCATACACTTTCAGTTGTAGGAAGTACTGCTGCAAGCAAACGTTGCAAAAGATGCTACTGCCAGTCTACTTCGGCACACTCTCTGTGCTTGGGAAATTAATGAGTGACGCCTCTAGAGAAGTTGCCAAACCATCTGTGCCACAAATAGGATTTTTGAGGTCGGCGCAAATCATATGAAGGAAACTGCGAAGTCGGCCTCAACGGGCTCGAAAATAAACGGAATGCCGTCGTGAGCCTGTAACTTTGCACATGGTTAGCAATGCACATCTAGCGAGACCTGATGTCTCTAAAGACGCAAAACGCCTCACACAAAACTAGCATTATAAGGTTGTACCAGACACACATACTAGGAAAAATGTGGCTATTGGTAGACGCAAAGTGCCTTTCACAAAAGCTACGCTATAAAGTCGTGCCAGTCACATTCACTGGGAAAAAGCGTTAGTTTGGGCAGAAATTTTGTGTAACGTACATGCTGCGCGGGACCAAAACTTTTGATTTGGTTGCCGTCAGCTTCAGGACGAGCACGGCCACATGGGTGCTGGCGGCTACGAGGACGTATGGGCAAACAAAACATACGTCCTAATGGGCGTGCAAACTCTTCATACGGCAGACGAAATTGATTTCCAGCGCAGCCCAACGATGCTTCGTGTCGCTGAAGCCTACAACAGCAACACAGCATCGCAACCTTCACATGCACGCTTTGGAGGCATCAAAAAGTCAAGAAATGGCCGATGAAACTGCCTGTACAAAGCCCACGAGCTTGAGTTGATGGCATAAGCACACCCTGGTGAAAGCGTTGATGGCAGGATTTCCTGGATAATTGCTCTTCAGAATTTGCTTTATTCTTATTGATTTGTACTTGACATGCTGCAGATGCAACGGATAAACCACTTCGTGCTTGTTAATTTCAGATTGACAGAATCAATGCTGGCTCTCTCTGTAGGCCCAGGGATATTTCGTATTACAGTGCAGTATATTTGCGGTTGAGCGAAGATAAACGTCACTAGGTATGATTGCTAGGAAAATTAGGCGTGTTCAAAATATGGATACACAAAACGTACAAGCTGGAAGTACTGGATGCGTAGTCACGTAAACAGGTGTGGGGCGTTTGTCTACGATAATAACTTGCTATAGTAAGTAAGTTGTCTCCTAGAACAGATAAGGCAGCTTAGTTCAAGGTACCTAGTGACTATCAGCAGGATGTTGGAGCATTCATAAATCAGTTTATGCCAATCAGTGTATGTGCCAACATCGTCTATATTTGCGGTTGAGCGAAGATAAACGTCACTAGGTATGATTGCTAGGAAAATTAGGCGTGTTCAAAATATGGATACACAAAACGTACAAGCTGGAAGTACTGGATGCGTAGTCACGTAAACAGGTGTGGGGCGTTTGTCTACGATAATAACTTGCTATAGTAAGTAAGTTGTCTCCTAGAACAGATAAGGCAGCTTAGTTCAAGGTACCTAGTGACTATCAGCAGGATGTTGGAGCATTCATAAATCAGTTTATGCCAATCAGTGTATGTGCCAACATCCCGCTGATTTAGCGGCTCCCCTCCTGGAAGGCGAACTATGTATCTAACACTGCATATGCAGCAAGTATATTCACCTTATGAGATACCAGCTTTTCTTCGTGAGAATAGTTATTGCCTGCGACGCATTACAGCGTATAAGCCTCTATGACAGTGTTTAGAATGCAATGATTTCTGTCACTGCTTAGGCAAAAACGTACAAACTTTTTTTATAAACATGTTCGGCTAGTAATTCTTCGAAAGGATTTGGACCGTTGCAGTATAACAACATAACTTAAATCTTTTTGTTGAACGAGAGATTGAGGACGAAGAGAGGTAGGTTTTCTTTTAAAAGTCGGGTGCCACAAGAATTGCAATCACAGCGCTTTAATTAAAACAAACGCAATCCATTGTTTCACAAAAGCTGTGGGAAGACGCATTGAGACTGCCGGTATGCGTTTCGTTCCTCTCTAAGGAGTCTGCGAGCGCCCATTCAGTGCGCATTTCCAGGTAGCGAAGACTACCCTGGAGGGTAAGTGATTGTTTACTCCAAATTCCCCTGATGCGTTCAACGCGTGAGAGAACCCACAAGCTGGCGCAGATTAAGCGGCATTTTCCGACTATGTGACTAGAAGTACGCAAATTCTGCGTGTGACAAATCGTTTGTGACAAGCCTGCTGTTGCGCATTTACTTAGGACACCTCACGTACTTCCTGTACGGTAGTAGACAAGTATGTGCTCTATTTAATGTTTTGCTAAGGACGAGCAGCATCACAACAAACATGCTTGACCCAATGAAACATCTGTTAGTCACCCTTCAGAACAGGTTTTTCACAGCATTGTTGAAGCGCATTTGCTGTACATGATTATGCAAGGCAGAAGAAGCGTGGACTGTTTCCATAGAAAGAAAATCCTGCATTTCGCTTATTCATTAGCAAACAAAAGTAACGCACAAACTACAGTGCCACCTAGAAACACAAAAACTCAGAAGTTGCCCTTTCTATTTACTAAATCCTGCGGACACGTTTGTTGAACTGCAAACAAGCAACCCTTTGAAGCGAAAGGTGTCAACAAGTTCACTGCGCACACCTTTCAATCAATGCGGCTTCCTTGGCTGTGCGTGTATCGTATTGAGGCGTTTTTCTCGCCAGCATATGATGACATTAGTGTCGTCCCCACCTCACAAGACTTTACCAATTAGCATGGTAAACTCAAATAGCAACCAGAAACTGTCAAGAACCTTTCAAATAAAGTACAATAAGGTAAACTCAAATAAGAAGGCTTCACTCGAAAGTAAAGCGAAATTCATGCAACAAACATACGCTTACCCTCAATATAACTCCTCCTTCTGGAACAAATCATCGATG
>NW_013654937.1:0-2812 GCF_000499385.1 Eimeria necatrix
TTCTTGAGGGTAAAAAATGCAACACAATCTATGCTACCGCCAGCACAATAACAGAGGGTACTCCAACTGGAAAGCTAGCATGTTGTGCACGATTCCATCAACTGCATATTAATGTAATGGACACAGATTAGAAGCTGGCCTTGAGACAAGCCTCGTAGGCTGCGTGCAATGTGATGCGATGGCCAAAATAAAAGACCAGAAAACATTCCGAAAAGCATATCTCCACAAACGTTTCTTGCTGATCTGAAGGCTTATTGGTGCCAACTCCGCAGGAAAAAGATTCGCTGAAAAGGGTAGCGCATGAGCTCTATACAATTGCACCGCCTCCAGAATCGCGCTGCGTCTCGTCACAAAATTGGGTACCTAAACCATCATGCTTGCAGAGGATTTCCACGCCATCGTTCCGGCAATCTACAAGGCATCCCCTCGAGTGCAGCAACTCGCTGCAATGTGGACATTAAAATACGCGCCGCCCGCCAAATTATGGAAAACGCGAGTCACGGGAACCAGTACTTTCGACAACACAACTTCAGCAACTTTCAAGGTTGCGTCGCATCTATCGATTGATCCATCAAGCCACGAGAGAATGCCAAAGCCTACTTGAGATTCACCGTGCCACAACCACAGAACAACGTCTCATTTACAGCAAAACCAATCTCACCAGGCGATATATCTTAGCAAGCAAGTGCTCGCTCGCGCTACGCTTTAAAGACAACGCAGCGACTAAAACCAACATCGCCTCACGCCCACCAACGTCGGCAAACAACGGGAAGACGCCTCTTCGTGTGTTCAATAGGCAGGCAACGTTTCCCCTTTGAGCAAATTCTTGTCAGCTGAGCCTGCGGTATGGGTGCGTGCGGTTTGAGAAGCAAATGCCACAACGCGTCTTGGAATCGACGTGCGACCTGCTTTGTTGGATCAACAGAAAAGCCAACAACGCGGTCAATTATACTTTATAAAAAGCCGTCGCCTTGCGCAAAAGCCACTGTTCATATTCTGTGAAGCGCCAGTCGCTTGCAAAAGTTGGCCCATCGCAGCAACATAAAGCATGAACGCTAGCATGCATGAAGCCCTGCTGTCAGCCACAATCGTGCCACGCAGTCTCTCATGAACAGCAAACTCAACACTCTCTCTAGCTATAGCCATGTCCATTGGCGTATCCCGTCGCCAATGATGCGCATAAAACATGAATCGCTGGTGAAGTTCCAACGGAGAAACCTTGTTTCTTCACTTCACCGAAAGCATGCCTAACGCGTACTGCTAAGGCTGCATCTACTCCGTAGCAAGCCTGCCATCCCGGCAGGCATAACATATGGAACAATCATGAGTAGGAACTTGATGAGGCGCAGGAAACCGCAACGAACTGCAAAAGGCTATAAGGCGTCTTGATCTGAGAGCTTCTTCCGCACAGCAGCAAATTATTTTGTGCGTTCCATGCTTCGCCTCCTGAATATCATAGCTGTTGCCAATACCACGCAGCAATCTACTCGTTCCAGTTAAAAAATAAGGCACGACGCAATCATACCCACGGCTCAACCGAGGTGTACTGAGATAAGACGGCAAAAGCAAAAAGTGTCAATGCGAATTCGTATAAATCGCGTTCACCTCTGCCACAGCCAGAAAACGTTTTGGAATCCGCTGCAATTCGATGCGAAGGCGGCGTCGGTCTCCAAAGAGGCCACCAAGCCGTCCTCTCAAAACACCAAAGGACTCTTTCATTCATGCATCAGCTTGACGCACTTGGCACACGAAATGCATGCCATTTTATCTGCTGCATGCCATGCCCCATATATTGCTTCTCTCATTAACTGCAACCTCTCAGTTTGCAACACGCCGTGTCGAGTGGTTTTACATGCAGAACATGCATTTTGCAGCAGTTCACCAAATGCTTCCGGGCCTACGCGTCAAAAAAAGAAACGTTCCTCCCACAATCCATCTGGAAACATGGACTGACGTAATTCAAACCCGCCGACGCAATCCAATTCTTAAACCCATAAAGTCTAATGCCCACATAGGTTCACTCTGTACACAACACAACCAATTATGATGCAGTATTTGAAATATGGCTTCCAAAGCGAAAAACACAGACACCACACACTATGAAACAATCGCTTGATGAAACAAAAGCAGCAACGGACCCCATCACGGACTTTGCGAGATTCCCCAGCTGCTCCTACTGGTCGATCGCGTTGGGCCAAGCCATCACAGAATAGATGCAAAACTGCCACGCACTCCCTGTAAACCGCGAAACGTTTCGTAATCCGCAGCAAGTGTAACAGAGAAGCAGGCTTGCATTTACCTCGCAGACAGGCGCTATCATATATTTCACACGGCACTGTGACGCAAGGCAGCAAAGCAATGAAAACCCGCGACAAAAAGTACGATCGAGCTACTTTTCTGGATTGGATTTCAGGAATATAGTTGTCATAAGCAGCGACGAAGGCTGTTCCTGTACACAAGATTCTTGTAATGCGATGCTGTAAATCGCATGTACACTACACGGCATACATAGCGTTTAGTCAGGTACAGACTTCCAAGTCTGCATGCAACGCAAACTCAATTGAGGTGGACAGAGAAGGGATGAATGCGGCCACGAGCGCGGCGGAAGTAGATTTGTAGTGCAAAACCCAACCCTGTCGAACGTGCCTGCAACAACTGTGCAGACAGCTGTACGATTTTGCCCTTTCACAAATAAACGTAAACGCATACAAGCGAAATTTCAGCAATGGCAGCGTCGAGGTAACAAATGGGTTTGCTGTTGTGCACCAGAGGCAATCAGGCCACCAATTTATGTATTCGCTTCACACTGGCG
>NW_013654937.1:2912-8841 GCF_000499385.1 Eimeria necatrix
GTCGCCACCAATTTATGTATTCGCTTCACACTGGCGGCAACACTCAGCCAACGCGCAGAAAACGCGAAGAAGAAAGTAAGGAAAACATTATCAAGATGGGTCAAGAGGCACTAAAGGCACTGGACACACCCAAATGCTGAATACGTTTGGATTCTGGGTCTTGACAACTATCAACACAACGCATTCAACAGGTCAGCGTAGCCCCACGCCCGCTAACGCTGATACGACAAACGTCCAAACAATAACGAAGCGAACAGCCAATTTTCAGTCTGTCAGGTAGCTTGCACGTCGCAAATTCTTCTGATAATAATTCTCATTCAGCAGTCTCAAAATGCGGATGCCACAAAGGATAGCGCCAAACACACCGCCGGCTATATTGAATGCTTACACGGGTGGCTAATGTCCAACCAACAGCACGCATGAAACAACAGTCCTGTCACGTACTTCCTGAAGACAGAGGCAGAGCGGTAACAAAGAAAAGGAGATGTAACATACCCAAGCCTGCCACACTCGCCAACTACTTCACTCGCAAGACGTCTCTTCCAAACATCGAGCAACGCCACTTCTCCTTGTTAACCAGAGTAATTCAACCAAGCGCCAGATAGAGGAGGCGAAAACCGGAAAACAAACTTCGTTGCCCAAAACAAGCCGCCCAAGCAACCGCACATAAGCAGCAATCTCAGAGGAATCACTAATCGTAACACGGTCCAAGGTCTTGGCGCGACGCCACAAGCTTCTTCACCACCACAGAACTCTCGTATACAAACAGATGGATTCTTTGCACCTGCACGAGGCACGCAAGAACTCTGTAAGGGTTCTTGCGTGCCTCGTGCAGGTGCGTAACATGCTTCGCCTCGTGAATATCGTAGCTGTTGCCAATACCACGCAGCAATCTACTCGTTTTAGTTGAAAAATAAGGCACCACTTACTTACACATACTGCTGAACCGAGGTGTACAGACAAAACGATACAAGCAAACACAGTCAAGGCGACTTTGCACGAATGTGCACTGCTACGGCAAAGAATGGTCTCGAACCCGCCTGAACTCGATGCGAAGGCGGCTTCTGTCTTCAAAGCGGTTACCAAGTTGTTCTCTGAGAACACCAAGAACCTTTGCTTCGAGCGTCAATTTGACGTATGTTGGAGAAGAAACACAAGCTTTTTACCTGTCCCCGGTGTACACGTGTAGAATTCTAAGAGCTCGCGTAGCACTAATCCGAGTAAACTCAGAAGATATGCGGACATTCCACGGCTGTATGTCTCACTGGCTCTTTCTGTGAAAGCAAGTCAATACGTGAGTAGCGCCAATCGAATCACGCTGGAGGCATGGTATCACTTTACAAAGCGTAGCGCAAATAATATATGTTTTGGTAGAGGCGAAATCCCTTAAACGAACTCAAGCGCATCAGCGTACCTCACCCAGTACCAGAATTCTTCCTGTTGGACGCTTTAGGAGGCACAAATACATACAATGAAGCACATTTCAGCACAACTGAAAAACGGTGTCTGCTTTGGTTCTGGGTAGGGAATACGTGTGGCTGGCTCTGCGTCTGCTGCGAATTTTTAGTCCAAAGGAAAACTGTACGACTATCGCATCAATGTTGCGTAATAGTAACATTAACTTTGTGCGTTAGTTACGCATTGCCGCATGAACTCAGAGCTTCTGTCGTCTTAAAGTTTTTCGTGAGCCACCGACCGTTTAGATTCTGCTAATTTTAGTTCTCTTAGTTAAAAGCTCAAGACTCTAGACACAAAATCTCCATGTAGTAGATTCAGGCCTTCTGCAATTCTCTTGTATAATATTTGAGTCATACCATCTAGTTATCCAAAGAAGCGACACGTGTCCCACTTTTGCCTGCAATTTGTTTGCAGCAAAGCACCGCATCAGATTTTCAACTATTTTGGAACAATTCAACTCAGGCCTATCACACTGAACAAGGCGCGGCTTCGCCACTGCTTCCGGCCACGTGAATGCCATTTATGTGCGCACACAAGTTTTAGACGTGTGGACCTTGTTTCATAGGTCTGCCGGGCAGACGCTTGAATCGGCGAAAATGTAGTAGAACAAAGGATTCCAGCCACTGCACTTGTCCACTGCGAGCAAGTTGTACACTATCTGAAATTCGAAATACATGCGTTCCGCTTTTTGTTTCGTGTGACTCACAAGCTGGAGAAAATAATCCAGATGCAGAACCAGCAATGGCCAAAAATGCACAGTTTAGGCTGCCACCATTTGCTGCGCACGTTGCTTGTCAGATTCCACAAGCGGGGCCGTTGGTGCTCCAGGAGCAAACCAAGTGCATGAGACGCTTGTTGTAGGGATCATCACCCTACAACACGCGTCTCATGCACTTGATGACTGAATCTACTGACATTATATATATTGCAGCATTTTCTATACTAGGAAAAGACGCAAGCCGTACGGCAGCAAAGGCGCTGAGTCTCAGGGGCAATTTCTAAAAGTGTGAAGTGACCTGGCTGGTTCGTTTGGTATATGGGCTCTTTTGACGTAGCCTGGCCGTGCTATACTCAGCATCCTCCACGAAACGCAAAATGCCCGGCAAAAGTTTTCAAGTCGTTGAGGCAACAACTTTGGGGTGAAACCAAGTTGCTGATCCCACTGTTTTTTATTTGATATTTCCTGCTGGCAGCCAGAGCACACCCAGGTAGCGCAACTGTTTGTATATAATTGGGCACCCTTCGGACGTCATGTCATGTTACTCATGCGACGCACAAGCTGATTGCGGCTCAGCGAGCTTCACACTTTACTGCGCTTTAGCTGGAAACAATTGTCGTCCGTGCACGTGCGCGCTCTCCTCAGTTTCGCGGATATAATGCTGAGCAAGAAGCATACAAAACACTTTTTACAGTTGAAAAGGCCGCAACGCGGGTTTTATCACCAAAACTACATCCATTTAGAGCAAATGCTGGTACAGATAGATACGCAATGGCGACGCAGAACCCCCAAAAAGACACGCCAACTCACTAGCAGTTCATGCAGCGACGTGAATCTCGCATATTCGAAAAGCATTGCTTTTGCAGAGCGACATACAAACTTGCGCACATTTAGAAAAGCACTTGCTTTGTTTAGCTAATTATAGAACAAATGCGCCATCGTTTAAATCCACTGCACGCGAAATGCATATGGATGCGATTAGAACACAGTTCGGCATTTGTATGCAGGTTCCTACATGCCAAGTCCAGAATTTCCCTGCTGCCAGCAGCCTTATGCGGTCAACATCTCATGGGGACTCTCTGCGGCGAGCAGCCGCCGACGCTTTGCAGTGCATACAAAAATAAAACGATAACCAATTTGTTGTTGTTGAGCATTAGATGAAAGCAACATCGAGAATTATTCCATAAAGTGTATAGCGGAAGCCCGGATCTAAGGACGGTTTCACAGCAATACCGTTTCCAGATGAAAGCGACGCAGTTTAAACACTGAATGGTGTGCATGGACACTTTCTGACAATGCGCAGATTATGCTGACGCTTTATGCAGCCTGAAAAATATAGTGGATCAAAAGCACTGAGTGCAACGGGTACGCACTGCCTAACAATACAGCGGCCCCACCAGATACTTTTCCCTTTCAAAACAGGTAAACTTAAGGGCAGTGTTGCAACTTAATGAAACAGAGGTTGATGGGGATACCATTGAGCATAAATGGTTATTTAGCTTACTGCACAACCATTGTTCATCACATATGACAGTGTTCACAGCTCGCTAAGCACAGCTTATTGAAAGGCTGGTACCGACACTTTTTAACCTGTAAATTGCCTCGCGGCACACCAGAGACGTTTTCTGTGCTAGTCTGGCAATAGAAGTAGTGTTACTTACAGGCTGTTGGCACCACCATACAAGGAAAGTGCTTCTGCTCATACGCTGCAGCCCAAATTTGCGAAGATAATAATGTTGAGAAGAATTTTGCTGCAGAGAAACTGCCGTAAGGTGTACATTATTATCTGATACTCAGCGGCACGATAACCGACCGCATTAGCTAGGCAGCCACGTTCCCAGCAGCTGTCGCAAGTAGGCAAAGCTAAAACTGGGCCGCCTGTTAGTGCCGCGCTTGTGCATTTCTGGCTCTATGAGAAAATGTAATAATGGACATAAATTTGAACGCTACCCAATGTAGATGCTTGACCACAGATTACGCCAAGCTTTTGAATTGCTCTTTGGCCGCAATACCGGAGGATTTTCAATATAGAACACTCACAACCTGGGTCACACACTGGGACTCACAATCTGGGTCATATTGATGGTGTAAGTCAAATCAATGTCAAGTATTCCCGTGAGAAGAAACTCCAATCTGCCACCAAGTAAGCATGTTCTCAGACCGTATCTCTTACCTCCGCAACTGCATTTGCAGACAGCTAGAACGACATTAGCTGGTGCGCAAGATCATGTTTCCCTGTGATCGACCAACAGCACTTGGGAGAGGAAAAAACCTGAGATTCGAAATGAGGCAAAAGCATTCCTAGAAAAATACCCAATGCATTGCAAGTGCATAAACATAAAACATCGGACTCCTTGTGTCACTTTCTGATGAGGCGCACGCTCTTCAGATCACCAGGTCACACAGGTCAAGTGTCTCTTGAGCACTCTCCGAATATGTTTCGTACCGAACTTATTCACGTTCACACACTGGGGCAGCTAGATCCTGCACTTAACCACTTTTCCAATAAATGATGACAGGCTAATCTAGCCGGTATGAGGGCTTAACCTTTGCTCCCAATTCCGAAAGCATTCGCTCTCCAATGCATCATGCCTACCTACAGGAGCGCTTTGGCCTATTGGTGCGCTCACCCAGAAACTAGTGTTTCAAATAAACATCCCGTAACTGATATTAGTGTCCGTCGTTACAAAGACACATTAAGTGATGGCTTTGTTGCTGGTTGCCCCTAACGACCAAATAATATCTATGTTCGCACGCGTTCAGCGTTTAATGCTGCAGCTGCAGCCCATATGTAAGACCTGCATTTAGGGCTTTCTTGGTCTCCTACCGACGTTGATCCTCTCTACGCTGGAGCACCAAATGCTACCTGCATAGTGACGTTGGTAAACGTCAGCCGCGATTGCGCACTTTCAGCTCTATGAGAAAGCATAGTAATAAACGTAAAGCCGTAGTGTACCCGACAAAAGTGCTCCAATACAAGTAGCTGCAAACATTCGGCGAGCCTTTTAACCACTATGCCGAAGAATCGTCCATGCAGGGCGGTCACAACCTGCGTCATATTGATGACATGAATCAAATTTATTCGAAGTCTCCCCGTAACCAAAATACTCAGCAAGTCGTAACAGCTCAAAAAGGATAAGAGACGCCATAGAATCTGTGTTGAATGTATGTAATTGCCTCCGAACTGCTGGCCTGTCGACGCCCTGTTTTCAGAAACCAACAGGATACAGAGTGGAACTCAATACTTAGCACATCTGCTTCTACAAAATGAATTCATGCTGATAGACAAAATCGCAGCTGCCACGTTTTGTTTCATTAGCATCTGATGCACAGATCCGGGCTAGTCAGAGACGATGACTGACGGCACAATGCGCTGATATTCTACCAAAAATGCACTGCGGAAAGAAGGAACGCGGTAAGTCTTCATCACCATTTTCATAGCTGCTAATTCGTGTAATAGAGCGCACGTGCTTCTGGATGTAAGCATGAACACACAAACAAACACATGTATCAAAAACATTTCACACAAAGAAAAAATAGATTGAGGAGATCTTGAGCAGTAGGAATACACGTATGTTTGTTCTGACTAAGTGGCGGAAGTGCAGAGAAAATCATACTAGGTGGGCTACAGTTGAAAAATGCTTAAGGCAAATACTTGGGCGCTGAAGAACCCCAGTATTGAAGTAGGAAGAAACGCAATGTATTGCCTGCCACATCTATCGAAAAACTCAAACATTTGCAGATGCGCGTACT
>NW_013654938.1:0-5000 GCF_000499385.1 Eimeria necatrix
TGCTGCTGCTGCTGCTGCTGCTGCTGCTGCTGCTGCTGCTGCTGCTGCTGCTGCTGCTGCTGCTGCTGCTGCTGCTGCTGCTGCCACAGTTTGCCACATCTGTCGGGCTAGCTGCCCGTCTTGCTGCTCGCGTGCCTGGTGCTGCTGCTGCTGCTGCTGCTGCTGCTGCTACTTCTGCCGTTTCCGCTGCTGCTGCTGCTATTGCTGTTGCTGCTGTTGCTGCTGCTGCTGCTGCTGCTGCTGCTGCAGTTGAGGTGCATCGCGTGCGACAAGAGCGGCTCGTTTCTCTTTGGCGGCGACGACTCGGGTGTATTGACAGCTTGGCTGCTGCCGGGTTGGGTGCTGCAGCAGGCTGCGGGTGCTGCTGCTGCTGCTCCTGCTGCAGCAGCAGCAGCAGGCGCGCTGCAGCACAAACTCTCTCCTTTGCTGCGCAGCTGGCAAGCCCACGACAGCAGCATTTGTCGGGTGTATGTACACCGCAGCCTTTTGATTTCTGCGGCCAAAGACGGCAGCCTCAAGGCTTTCCAGTTGGCCGAGTAAACCCTAAACCCTAAACCCTAAACCCTAAACCCTAGCCCTGTTCGCCCTTCCACAGCAGCAGCAGCAGCAGCAGCGTGTGGGGTGCTGCTAGCTAGCTGCCTGCAAGTGTTGGGCGTTTGCTGCAGCGTCTTGTGTGCAAGCGGAGCTGACAAGGGAGGCGCTGCTTCCTTCCAAAGCAGCAGCAGCAGCAGCAGCAGCAGCAGCAGCAGCAGCAGCAGCCCGAAGCCGTGGCGGCGCTGGCAAGGACACACAGAAGCTGTTTGCTGCTGCGCATTTGTCGAGGGCCCCGCGCTGCACCGCTCTGCAGGTTCTTGGCTGCTGGTTACTGCAGCAGCAGACAGGACCGTCCGAGTTAGCTGCTGCTGCTGCTGCTGCTGCTGCTGCTGCTGCTGTTGCTGCTGCTGCTGCTGCTGCCACAGGAGCTATGAACTTCGCTGCAGCGCTTGCCGTCGCCCCGTGCTGCAGTTGCGGCTGCGGCCAGCGCGTCTCCCCTCACTCCCGCAAACTGCCGCTGCTGCTGCTGCTGCTGCTGCTGCTGCTGCTGCTGCTGCTGCTGCTGCAGGTGTTTGGCGCGGACTCCGATGAGTGTCTGGAGGCCTTTCGGCTTCCTGCTGCTCCTCTTTGCCTTTCTGTGGACAGCCAGGGCCCCACAGTTTTGGCCTTTGTGGGGTGTACAGACACCAACATCTACATCCTCAAGATTGCTGTTGCTGCTGGCAGCAGCAGCAGCAGCAGCAGCAGCAGCAGCAGCGGCTACGGCAGCAGCGGCGGCGGCAGGACCGGCGGCAGCGCGACGCTCCTCCGAGAAGCCTGGGTGTGCCCCCCAGTCAGCAGCAGCAGCAGCTGCAGCAGCAGCAGCAGCAGCAGCAGCAGCAGCAGCAGGGCTGCTGTGCTGCAGGGCCACTCTGCTGCTGTTAGGGGCTGCGTGAGTCTGGGGGATGGGCGAGTTGTGTCTTCTGCTGCTGACGGGATTAGGGTTTGGGAAGCAGCAACAGCAGCAGCAGCAACGCACATACCCCCGAGACAAGGCAAGCTTTTGCTGCTGCTGCTGCTGCTGCTGCTGCTGCTCATGCTGCTGCGGTGCGGCGCTCCTGGCGGTCTTCCTGTTGCTGCTGCTGCTGCTGCTGTGATAGCTGCTGCAGTTCTACGCATGCTTCTCCGCCAGACGCGGCTTCGAGACAGCTGCTCTTGCTGCTGCTGTGGCTGCTGCTGCTGCTGCTGCTGCTGCTGCTGCTGCAGGACTGGCACTGCCATTAGAGGGACTCCAAGTGGTGCTGCTGCAGCAGCCAGAAGCCCGCAGGCTGCTGCCGCCCCTGGGGTTGCTGCGGCAGCACGGCAGCAGCACCAGCGGGGAAGCAGCAGCAGCAACAGCTTTGTGCCAGGTGCAGCGCAACGTAGAGCAGCAGCAGCTGCTGCAGGCCAGCCTGCTGCAGCGGCAAGCAGCAGCAGCAGCAGCAGCAGCAGACGGCATCTCAGTATTAAAAGGGGACCCCCGCAGGTTCAAGAGACATGCGCGTATTCTTCAGGTGGGTGCCTCCTGTGTGCAGCAGCAGCAGCAGCAGCAGCAGCGGCAGCAGCAGCAGCAGCAGCAGCAGCAGCAGCAGCAGCAGGACTAGCAAGCGAAGTACCGCCAACGTAGAGAAAATAGGAAGCCCTGGAGCAACTTAGAAGTAGCAGCGGCCAGTGCCGTCTACAGTTACTAATATTGCTGCTGCTGCTGCTGCTCCTGTTGCTGCTGCTGCTGCTCCTGTTGCTGCTGCTGCTGCTGCTGCTGCTGCTGCTCAGATGTACGGAGAGCGCACGGGAGAGAAGCCCCGCTGCATGCAGCAGCTGCTGAAGATGTCTCAAGGAGCAGCAGAAACACTGCAGCAGGCGGTGCAGCGGCTGATGGCTATTTCGAACTCCCCAGCAGCAGCAACAGCAGCAGCAGCAGCAGCAGCAACAGCAGCAACAGCAGCAACAGCAGCTGCTGCAGTAGATGCGAGAGAAGTAGACGCTGCTGAGCTGTCTTCTTCTGAATCCTCAGGAGACGAAAGCAACGACGCTTAAGACTGCAGCTGCTGCTGCTGCAGCTGCTGCAGCTGCAGCTGCTGCTGCTGCAGCTGCTGCAGCTGCTGCTGCTGCTGCCGCAGCTGCTGCAGCAGCTGCTGCTGCTGTCTGTAACCCCTGCGTGGCTGCTGCTGCTGCTGCTGCTGCTGCTGCTGCTGCTGCTGCTGCTGCCCTCCACCCCGGGAGTTCCTTTGCCTTTCTGCTGCTGCTCGCCGCCTCTCGGGGGGTCCGGCCTTGGGGGCGAAACTGCTGGGTTGAGGTGTCTGTACACCTTGCTGCTGCGGCCAGTAACCTTGCTGCTGCTGCTGCTGCTGCGGCTGCTGCTGCTGCTGCTGCTGCGGCCACTGCTCCTGCTGCGCCTGCCACAGTTGCGGTTGCTGCTGTCGGTTCTGGTCAGACCACTGCTGCTGCTGCTGCTCAGGCCACTGCTGCTGCAGCTGCTGCTGCTGCTGCTCAGGCCATTGCTGCAACTGCTGCGGCTGCTGCTGCCCCGGCCACTGCTGCAGCTGCTGCTGCGGCTGTTCATGCCACTGCTGCTGCTGCGCCGCTGGCTGCTGCTGAGTCCACTGCTGCTGTTGCTGCGTCTGTGGCTGCTGCTGAGGCCACTGCTGCTGCTGCTGTACCTGTGGCTGCTGCTGAGGCCACTGCTGCTGCTGCATCTGCTGCTGCTGCTGAGGCCACTGCTGCTGCTGCTGTACTTGCTGGTGCTGCTCAGGCCACTGCTGCTGCTGCTGCTCTGGCCACAGCTGCTGCCGCTGGGCCTCAGGCCACTGCTGCTGCTTCTGGAGCTGCTGGTTGTGCTGCTGCTGCTGCTGCTGTCGTTCTAGCCACGGCTGCTGTTGCTGCTGCTGCTCTCTCTCAGGCCAGTGCTTCTGCTGCGCCTGCGGCTGCTGCTGAAGCCACTGCGGCTGCTGCTGCTGCTGCTCCGGCCACTGTTGCTGCTGCTCCGGCCACTGCTGCTGCTGCTGTTGCGGCTGCTGCTGCTGCCTGTCAGGCCACTGCTGCTGCCGCCACCGCCCGTCACCCCACTCCTGCTGCTGCTGCTGCTGAGGCCACTGCTGCTGCTGCTTCCTGTTCCCGCGCCACTGCTGCTGCTGCTTCTGCTCAGGCCACTGCTGCTGCTGCCTGTTGTCAGGCCACCACTGCTGCTGCTGCTGCTCTTGCCACTGCTGCTGCTGTCGCTTCTCCGGCCACAGCTTTTGCTGCTTGTCCTGCCACTGCTGCTGCCCCCACTGCTGCTGCTGCTGCTGCTGCTGCAGCTGTTGCTGGCTGCGAGTGCTCTCAAAATGGTCCACTCCAGAGGGCCCCTGCTGCTCCCAGCTGGGGCCCTCGGGGGCCCCCTCGTAGGGTCTGAGGGGGCCCCCTTGGCGCAGCCCCTGTGGGGGTCTCCTGCCTGCTGCTGCTGCTGCTGCTGCTGCTGCTGCTGCTGCTCGTGGGAACCCTCGCTCAGCAGCAGCAGCAGCAGCAGCAGGCACTTGGCTGTCGGGCAGCTGCGGCCGCGAGCTGGAAGACGTATAAACCTCATGGACTGTGACTCCGCCCACAACTTGTGCTGCTGTTGCTGCTGCTGTTGCTGCTGTCGCTGCTGCTGCTGCTGCTGCTGCTGCTGCTGCAGTGTGGGGCCCCTCAAAGCAGCTGCCTCGCGCATTAAATGGGGGGCCCCTCGAAAGAGGAGAGCGCCCATGGGGGGGCCCCACAAATGGCCGGGGCCCCCCAGAAGGGTCCCCTTGGGGGCCCCCAGGGGGGCCCCCCAGGGGGCCCCCAAGGGGGCCCCCTGGGGGCCCTCTAGGGGGCCCCCTCATGGCACCTGGCGGGCCCTGGGGCGAAGGCCTCATGGGTCTGAAGCAGCAGCAGCAGAGGCAGCAGCAGCAGCAGCAATGTCTGGCAGCAGCAACAGACTACTCAGGCCCCACAGCCACTACAAAAGAAGCAAGAAGCAGCAGCAGCAGCAACAGCAACAGCAGCAGCAGCAGCAACAGACGGCGGGAGAGGGAGAACTTATGAACCAGGCAACAACAACACCAGCAGCAGCAGCAGCAGCAGCAGCAGCAGCAGCAAGGCACCCACCCGTCGCGGGCAGCAGCAGCAGCAGCTTTGAGGTGCCCTCTTTGCTGCTCGCCCAGCATGCGCGCTGTGGGGCCCCCTGTGGGGTTTGGGGGGCCCCCCGGGGGGCCCCCCCTTCCCTGGTGTCTCTTAAAGGGGGGCCCCTTCTCAGGACTCATCAAGGGGGGCCCCCCTAGAGCTTCTGTCTCTCTTTGTCTTTTAAAGTTTTGCTGCTGCTGCCGCTGCTGCCGCTGCTGCAGCCCCCCAGAGGAGAAGGGGCCTGGCAGCGGAAACGGGGGCCCCACAGGGGGCGGGGGGCCCCCCAGGGGGCCCCTCATGGGGGGGCCCCCCCCAAGGGGAGGGGGCCC
>NW_013654938.1:7280-12280 GCF_000499385.1 Eimeria necatrix
AGCAGCAGCAGCAGCAGCAGCAGCAGCAGCAGCAGCAGCGCACTGTCAGTGTGGTGTATCTTGGCGATGCAGCCGGAGACACTTTCTATGGCTTTAAGTAGAAGGCTGGGGTGCTTCTCAACGCGTCTTGCTGCTGCTGCTGCTGCTGCTGCTGCTGCTGCAGGGGCTGCTGCTGCTGCGTCAGCAGCAGCAACCAGGACTGCCACATCTGCTGCTGCCAGCTGCACAGCAGCAGAAGAGCCGCAGCAAACAGCAAAAACTTCCCGCTGCAGTGCACTTTCCACAGGCTTTTGCTGCAGCAGGCAGCAGCAGCTTTCGGGGACAGACTGCAGCGCAGCAAGACACAAGGGACTCCTTTTGCTGCCTGCTGCTGCTGCTCCACCAGCTGCTGCTGCTGCTGCTGCTGCTGCTGCTGCAGGGGGTACCGTCACTATACGGCAAGCGCCCATTGCGAACTTGCGAGCAGCAGGAGCTTTTGCTGCTGCTGTTGCTGCTGCTGCTGCTGCTGCTGTTCGTGTAGCGCCTCCTTTTGCTGCTGCTGGTGCTGCTGCTGCTTGTGCTGCTGCTGGTGCTGTTGCTGCTGCTGCAGGTTCCGCAGCAGCAGCAGCTGCTGCTGCTGCTGCTTCCCCAGCTGCGGCTGCAGCTTCTGGAGAGGCAGCAGCGCCACTCGCAGCAGCAGCATCTGCCGCTGCTGCTGCATCTGCTTCTGCTGCTGCTGCATCTGCTTCTCCTTCTGCTTCTGCTGCTGCTGCCTCTGCTTCTCCTTCTGCTTCTGCTGCTGCTGCCTCTGCTTCTCCTTCTGCTTCTGCTGCTGCTGCATCTGCTTCTCCTTCTGCTTCTGCTGCTGCTGCTTCTGCTGCTGCTCCTGGAGTTGCCTCTGTCGCTGCTGCTGCTGCTGCTGCTGCTGCTGCTGCTGCTGGTGCATCCTCCTTCATATCTCCCTCTGTTTCTTCTGCTGCTTCTGACTCCTCCTGCTGCTCTTCTGCCTCAGCAGCAGCAGCAGCAGCAGCAGCAGCAGCAGCAGGTTCTTCTTCATCGCAGCTTTCTGATTCTTGCTGCTCGCTGCCGCTGTCTGTTGCTTCCTCTCCATCACTCTCTTCTTTGCTGCTGCTGCAGTTGCTGCTGCTGCTGCTGCTGCTGCCTTCTTCCTCGTCTGTTTCCTGAGCCTTGCTGCTGCGCTTGCTGCTGCTCCTGCTGCTGCTCCTGCTGCTGCTCCTGCTGCCGCTCCTGCTGCTGCTCCTGCTGCTGCTCTTGCTGCTGCTGCCGTCAGCATCTTCTTCCTCGGATTCTGCTGCGCTGCTGTCCCCTTCGCCTTCTGTCTCTTCCTGCTGCTGCTGCTGCTGCTGCTGCTGCTGCTCGTCCTGCTGCTCTTCCTGCTGCAGCTGCTGCTGCTCGTCCCCCGAGTCCTGCCCCATCTTGTGTCTGCTGCTGCTGCTGCTGCTGCTGCGTCCCTACTTAGAAACTGATGCGCATATGAACTCCCTTTAGAAAATCTGCAGCAGCAGCAACTGCTGCTGCTGCTGCTGTTGCTGCTGCTGGGTAACTCGCTGCAGCAGTGCCTGCAGCAGCGGCTGCGAATGTCCTAGCAGCAGCAGCTGCTGCTGCTGCTGCAGCAGCAACAGCAGCAAATTCTCCGCAGAGAAAACACAAGCCTATTCGGGAGACGGCCCAGAGCCTACTGAGTCTGCTGCTGCTTGTCTGGACTTTGCTGCTGCTGCTGCCTCTGCTGCTGCTGCTGCTGCTTCGGGGGCCTCAGCAGCGCTTGTTGCTGCTGCTGCTGCAGCAGTCTCACCTCTAAAAACGCGTTTCTTTCAAAAGCTGCTGCTGCTGCTGCTGCTGGGGCCTTGGCGCTGCTGCTGGGGCCTCGCGGCTGTCGCTGCTGCAGGGGCCTCGTTGCTGCTGCTGCTGCTGCTGCTGCTGCTGCTGCTGCTAATATATCTATACTAATTTACCTGCCAGTCTCTTAACTCAAAATATAAAAATGACATAAGGCAAAAAGAGTTGCGCGCGGCTGGGGTGTCTCCGCAGCCGCCTCAGGGCCTTAGTGAAGCCACTGCAGCAGCAGCAGCAGCAGCAGCAGCAGCAGCAGCAGCAGCAGCAGCACCGAGGCAGCAGCAGCAGCAACAAACAACTGGTTATGGCTGCCCCTTTTATCTCAATACTTTTGCATTGTTAAACTTTAGTTTAGATTAATAAATATATTTTCTAGCTTCAGCAGCAGCAGCAGCAGCAGCAGCAGCAGCAGCAGTTTGCTGCTGGAGAAGGTCCATGCTGCCTGTTCATACATACAGCCTGCAGCAGCAGCAGCTGCCGCTGCTGCTCCTCTGCCCTTGCTGCAGTACGACCAGCTATAGCAGCAGCAGCAACAACAGCAGCAGCAGCAGCAGCAGCATCTGCTGCTGCTGCTGCTGCTGCTGCTGCTGCTGCAGGTCCTTTTGTTACTAAAGTATGAGATATTGGGGTGTATGTACACCTGAAGGAGCCGCCGCCAGGTGCGGCGGTGGCTTTTCTGTTAATTTTCGGCGAATTTTCGATTAAAAAGTTTTTTAAAAACCCAAATTTAAAATAAAATCCAAAAGTCTCATTTAAATGGCTTTTGAAAGAGTTTTCCCGGCTCTAACAGCCTCGCGCTGCTGCTGCTGCTGCTGCTGCTGCTGCTGCAGCAGTCGCAAGGTCACGCCTCACTGCCTCGCAGCAGCATTTGTTCCTTCCTGCTGCTTTATTTTGTTTCACTTTTATTTATTTTGATTTTATTTTGATTTTATTTCTTTTTTATTTTATTTTAATTTCAAAAAATAGAAAAAGCGAAGACTTCTGGCGATCCAAACCCTAAACCCTAAACCCTAAACCCTAAACCCTAAACCCTCAGCGCCACTGCAGTTACCACTCTCCCCCCCAGGCCGCCCTCTTCGGGTTTTGCTGCTTCATTTGTTTTTTTATTTTTTTTATTTTATTTAAAAAGAATAAATAAATCTTTTTTAAAATAAATATTTTTAATTTAAATCTGAACAGAAAAAAAGCAGCAGCAAACCTGCAGCTGCTGCAAGTGAGAATACCCTAAGGGAGAAGCTACAACAGCCGCTGCAGCAGATGGCGGGCCCCCCAAACTTGACTGTTTGTTCAAAAGGTCCCTTAAAAAGGTATATTTGCATTTATTAAAAGCTAAATATATTTGCATTTATAAAAAGTCAAAAAGTCTAAAAATAAATAATAACAAAACTACTCTAATAACTTCTAAAGGACCCTCTTTGCTGCTGAGGGGCCCCTTTGGGGGCCCCCTGGGGCCCCCAGTATTCTTCTGGGGCCCCAGTACCCTCTTGGGGGCCCCCTGGGGGCCCCAGTACCCTTTTGGGGCCCCAGTACCCTCTTGGGGGCCCCCTGGGGGCCCTAGTACCCTTCTGGGGCCCCAGTACCCAGTTGGGGGCCCCCTGGGGGCCCCACACCCTCTATAGGGGCCCCCTGTGCCCTCCTGGGGGCCCCCAGCTGCTCTCTTTGGCCCTAGCTGCACTTCCTGCTGCTGCTGCTGCTGCTGCTTCAGCTGCTGCTGCTGCTGCTGCTGCTGCTGCTTTTTAAATGAAAAGGAATTGGAAGCAAATAAGTCGTTGAGGAAAAAAGAAAATTAAATTCGAGAATGGAAGAAGCCGAGCTGTACATACACTGGAGAAGTAAAAGAAAGCAGCAAAATGAAATTAAAATAAATTTTATTTTATTTTTTTGGCAGCAAATAAAAACTTGGAAATTAATTTAATTTAATTTAATTTAATTTCTTTTATTTTCATTGCCGAAACAACTCAATAAGTGCAGCAAATGGAAATTTGAATTATTCATTTATTATTTATTTTAATTATTATTTCCTTTTTTCTTTTTCTTTTTCTTTTTCTTTTTATTTTTATTTGTTTTATTTTGAATTGTCTCGAAGCCCTTTTGCTGCTTCTTTGGAAAAGATTTATTTTTATTTTTTATTTTTGTTTTTGCAAAAGGCCGAAAAGACAGAAAAGAGAAAAAGAAAAGAAACAAAAGAACAAAAGAAATCCAATTTAATGTAAATAAATATCTTTTATCTTTTTATAAAAGCAAAAAGACACAAGCAATTCAAAAGAAAAAGCAGTAGAGGAAGCAGCAGCAGTTGCTGCTGTCGCTGCTGCTGCTGTTGCTGCTGCTGCTGCTGCTGCTGCAGGTGTACAGACATCTGGGGCATGCGTGGCTTCCGAGACGCGCAGTGCTGTCCATTTGCATTCATTTATAATTTGCAATTGAAAATAAACAAATAAATAAACAATAAACAACAATTTATTTATAATTTATTTATTTGTTCTTTATTACTTGTTTTAATTCGCCAGCAGCAGCAGCAGCAGCAGTTCCCGCGAGTGCGCGAAGCGGCGCAGCAGCAGCAGCGCGCGCAGCAGCGCTGCTGCTGCTGCTGCTGCTGCTGCTGCTGCTGCTGCTGCTGCGCGCGCAGCAGCAGCAGCAGCGGGAAAGCAGCAGCAAGCGCAGAACTAAGTGGAAATGAAAGCAAATGAAGATTTAATTACTTTTAATTCTCCAATTTGACAAATAATTGAAGAATTTAATTCCAAAAATCCCAAAAAGCTGCTAAGAAAGCTCCCCCATTAGGCAGGTCTTGTCGGAGCTGGCGGAAGCCACAATGGGCTCCAGCGGGTGCAGATGTGCCTGATTCAAAGCGCAATTTAATTTAATTTAATTTAATTTAATTTAATTTAATTTAATTTAATTTATTTATTTTAATTAAATTGTTTAATTTTATTCAACCAAAATGCGAAAAAGCCGCTCAAATAAAAGCCCAAGGTGCAGCAGCAGCAGCAGCAGCAGCAGCGCAGCAGCAGCAGTTGCAGCAGCAGTAGCAGCAGCAGTAGCAGCGCAGAAGTAACGCAGCAACAGCAGCAGCAGCAGCAGCAGCAGCTTACATCGTTAACCGATCCTGTGTGGCCTGGCAGCCGGTAAATCAGCTGCTTCGTGCTGCTGCTGCTGCTGCTGCTGCT
>NW_013654938.1:19780-37280 GCF_000499385.1 Eimeria necatrix
CTTGGGCTAATAACACCGAATTGTAATTCAAATTAAACAACAACAGTTCCTGCTGCTGCTGCTGCAGTTGCAGCTGCAGCTGCTGCTGCAGCTGCTGCTGCTGCTGCAAGAGTTCCTGCTACAGCTGCTGCTGCAGCAGTCGCCGGTGCTGCTGCAGTTTCGCTACAGCTGCTGCTGCAGCAGTTGCCGGTGCTGCTGCAGTTCCTGCTGCAGCTGCTGCTGCAGCAGTTGCCGGTGCTGCTGCAGCTGCTGCTGCGACAGTTGCTGCTGCAGTTGCTGCTGCTGCTGCAGCAGTTGCAGCAGCAGCTGCTGCTGCTGCAGCAGCAGATCCACTTCCCGGACAGCTGTGTAAACGGCTCCAGGCGCGGCTGGGGCCTCGCGCTGAGTGTTTTGAACTTTGGAAGAAAAGAATAATTAAATAAATAAAATAAATAAATAAAATAAATAAATAAAATAAAATAAATAAATAAAATAAACAATTAATTGGAACAAATGCGCTTGTGGAGAGGCCAGTCCTGCCGCTGGCACTGCACGCTGCAGTAGAACGACTTGCTGCACTTGCTGCACTTCTTCAGCGGCAGGTCCTGAGCAGCAAAAGAATTGCAAAAACAAACAAATAATGCATCATTTTGAATAAAAAAGAAAATTAAATGATTTATTTCCTCTTTTGCTTCTTTTTATTCGCTTTTTTCCGGTCCATTTGGCCTTTTCGGCGACGCCGGCAGCCCCCGTACACCCCGCGAGGTGTACGTACACCCCAACGCGCGGGCCGTCTGTACACCCGCGAGGTGTACATACACCCCAAAGCCCACCTCTTTTCCGCAGTTTTCGCACTTCAGCTTCCGCGGCGCTGAAAGCAAAACATAAATACTTTCCCGCAAAACAAATGTCCCTTTCCTGCTGCTGCTGCTGCTGCTGTTGCTGCTGCTGCTGCTGTTGCTGCTGCTGCTGCTGCTGCTGCAGCACCTGCGTCTTTTTGGCGTTTCTGTGACTACTGTTTCGCAGCTACTGGAGGCACTTTGACTCTGCTTTTGAATTAGAAGCACTATTACTACTGGCACAATTGCTGCTGCTGCTGCTGCTGCTAGTGCTGCTGCTGCTGCTGCTGCTGCTGCTGCTGCTGCTGCGCCCACCCTCCTCAGGCTTGGCAGCCCCGGATTGCTGCTGCAGCAGCTGCATCGTTGCCTGCGTCTCGCTCCATCTGCAGCAGCAAATAAACAGCAGCAGCAAAACCCCACAACTAACCATTAATTAATTAATTAATTATTTATTTATTTATTTATTTATTTATTTATTTATTTATTTATTTATTTATTTATTTATTTCTTTATTTATTTACCTTCCCTTGGCCTCGGGGGGGTTTTTCATAAGTTCTTCGAAATCCTCCAAAGTCAAATTTTGTCTTTCGAACTTTTCTTCATCGTCATAAACCAGAGACAAGAAGCAGTCGCCTCGAATGTCTGCAGCAGCAGCAGCAGCAGCAGCAGCAGCGGCAGCAGCAGCAGCAGCAGCAGCAGCGGCAGCTGGGGTGAGGGCCGGAGCCAGCTAGAGCAAGTGGAAGCAGTTGCAGCAGCTGCCCATGGGTCTGCGGCAGCAGCAGCTGCAGCAGCTGCAACAGCAGCAGCAGCAGCAGCAGCAGCAGCAGCACTTCATAGATTTGCAGGAGCAGCAGAAGCAGCAGCAATTCTTAGGTCTATAGCAGCAGCAGCAGAGAGCACAGCAGCAGCAGCAGCAAAAGACGCCGAGCCGCGGAGACGAAGCTGAAACAGCGCGTGCACCGGCGCTGCAGCAGCAGCAGCAGCAGCAGCAGCAGCAGCAGCTGAGGTGTACATACACCGCAGCACCTGTGGAGCAGACGCGGGAAGCTCTGGCGTTTTTGGGAATGTCTTTAATTCTTCCGACGCTGTCGATGTAAGCATTAATTCCTTTGAAGTTGTTGGCCTTCGTTGGCAGCGTCAGCGGGATTATCTGCGCGCCAGCAGCAGGGTTTAGGGTTTAGGGTTTAGGGTTTAGGGTTTAGGGTTTGCGGGTGCGCGCGGGGGCGGCGCAGCAGCAGCAGCAACATTGGCGGCTCCAACTGAAATCCCCGCGCCGCAGCAGCAGCAGCAGCAGTGAGAACACTAACAGCAGCAGCAGCAGCAGCAGCAACGAAGCCTTAAGCAGCAGCAGCAGCAGCAGCAGCAGCAGCAGCAGCAGCAGCAGGAGTGACCTGGTAGTTCTGGGAGGAGCCCTGGAGGACTTGCTCGAGGCCCTGGTCGTCGATCTTTCCGTCGGCCTTTTTTTTGAGTTCTTCGCGGAAGTTGTCGAAGTTTTTTTTGTTTAAACAATTAATTTTTTCATTATTTAAATGAGTTTTCAAAAGATCGCGGAAAGAAGCTTCTTTTCCCTTGAAGATCAGCTGCTGCACGGGCTTGTCGATGTCGTACGGGATCAGCAGAAACTTGAATTCCGGGTGTTCCACCTCGTCCAGCGACATTCTGCTCAGCTGCTTGCAAAACTCAACAAATAATTCAAAATTAAAAACAATTTCTCCACTTTTTTAAAAGAAAAACGAACAAAAACGAACAAAAACGAACAAAAATGAACCCACTCCGCCCGCCGCAGACTGCCCGCGCACACGCCAGCTGTACATACACCCCAACCACGCCAACAGCGACACCGAAACACTCCACGAAACTGCACTTTTTATTTCCAATTAAATTCAATTTATCTTTTAAATGCAAAACTTTGCTTTTTTCGAGCCTCGGAGCGGAAAAAGAAGAGCAAACCCGCAGAGTGGGGGCTGCATGCAGGCGGGGGGCCCCCGAGGTGCCCGGGGGCCCCTGGGGGCCCCCCGAGTACCCCGCTGAGCACTTCCCTCGTTCTCTTTCTTCTGTTTTGTTCAATCCGGAATTTAAATTCTTTTAATTCTTTAAAATGACCTGACGGGCTTTCTCCGCAGCCTTCGCTTCCAGGCTTGCAACCGGGTGTACGTACACCCGAACCTGAACACCGCCCCGCTGCAGCAGCAAACAGTCTTCACTCGTTTGCCCTCCGCAGCAGCAGCAAAACAAACCTTTCCCGCCTTCCCATGCACCGCAGCAAACTCCCAAACCAACACCCAGCAGGGGGCCCCCCTGAGGGGCCCCCCGAGGGGGCCCCCGGGGGGCCCCCAGGGGGGCCCCCGGGGGGGCCCCCCGGGGGGGCCCCAGGGGGGCCCCCAGGGGGGCCCCCAGGGGGGCCCCCCGAGGGGGGCCCCCTGGGTTTGAGCGAGGCTTTGGACTTGGCGTTGGGGAGGGGGCGGGGGAAAGTGCTGCAGGTGGTGAATATGAGCAGCGGAGTTTTGCTGCTGTTGTGTTTTTATTTGTTATATTTGAGTTTTGGAGATTCTTTTGTTTTCAACTTAGTTGCGGGCTTTTTGCTGCTGCTGCTGGCCTTCCTCGCCGTCTTCAACTGGTGCGCCACTCCCCCTGCTGCTGCTGCTGCTGCTGCTGCTGCTGCTGCGGCTGCTGCAATGCTGCTGCTGCTGCAATGCTGCTGCTGCTGCTGCTGCTGCTGCTGCTGCTGCTGCTGCTGCTGCTGCTGCTGCTGCTGCGGCGGCGGCGGCGGCGGCGGCGGCGGCGGCGGCGGCGGAGCGAGGAGCTTTTGTTTGGTGCTGAGGTGTACGTACACCTGAGCGGCTCGAGTGCTGCGGGGGGTTTGCAGAAGAATTTTATTTAATTTAATTTCCTGAAAAGAATTTAATTTAATTTTCATTTTGTTTGTTTTTGTTTTCCTTTGCATGCGTTCAGGACAATGAGGCTTTTAGACGCACAGGAAAAGGAACGGGGTCAGGCAAACCCTAAACCCTAAACCCTAAACCCAGACAAACCCTAAACCCTAAACCCTAAACCCTCGAAGGTCGAAAGGGGGGGAGGAAAGGGAGAAGAAATAAAACCTCTGTTTGTGTTTTTGTTTTTGTCTTTAGGAGCGAATGACGAAAGCAGCAAAGACAAATAAAGCTGGCTGCTTTGTCCTTTAGGGTTTAGGGTTTAGGGTTTAGGGTTTAGGGTTTAGGGTTTAGGGTTTGGAGGAGGCGGGGGGGCGTGAACGAACTCCAATAATAAGCCCTTTGCTTTTATTCCTTTTTGTCTCAGTCGCTATTTACTTCGTTTTTGCTGCTCCCACTTCTATTAAATTTAATATATAAACCCTAAACCCTAAACCCTAAACCCTAAACCCTAAAATATAAATATTAAATATTATTAAACATTATTAAATATTATTAAATAATATAATTATAGTTTTTCATTTTATTTAAAAGGTTTAAAAGAAGAGAGACATGAACAAAGAAACAGCGTCAGGCGAGGGCTCGCAACGCTCAGCTAATTTGCTGCTGTTGCTGCTGCTGTTGCTGCTGCTGCTGCTGCTGCTGTTGTTGCTGCTGCTGCTGCTGCTGCTGCTGCTGCTGGGGCTCCGCCTCTGCAGCCGGTTTGGCTGCAGGTGGGAAGCGCCAGTGGGAGATGAGGGGGGCCTCAATGTGGAGGTTTTCTCTGAAGTGAAATAAAACGAAATAAAGAAAAAAAATAATTTAAATTAAATTAAATTAAAATGAAATAAAAGAAAATAAATAACTGAAATGAAAGAAGTAAAAGCATGCATGCACTTTCCCACCTGGCGTACTTCGCCGCCGCCGCGCTCAGCCTCTGCAGAAGGACAGAATTTCTCGTTCGCGTAAAATGAAAATAATTTCTTTTTTTTATTACTTTTGAATTATTTTCATCAAATTGTTTTAATATTTATATTTATTTCAAAGAAACTGGGCGAGATTAAGCCCTTATTCTGGCTGCGCGGCGAGCGAGCCAGTGGTCTGTCTGCCGCGGCTGCGTGGCGGCGCTCTGGGTGAAAAGAAACGGATTTTCTCCGTTAATGCATTTTAAATGAATTAAAATGCATTTAATTCTTTTTAAACTTTCAATTTAAACAAAAGTGACGCACTGAGCCTTCGCAGAGCCCGTCGAGCGGCTGGAGGTTCTGGGTGGCTTTCAAGTGCGCTGTACAGACACCTGCGGTGTACGCGCACATGCCGGGCTGCCTGCGGATTCGTTTTGTCGAATTTCAATTCGCAAAAGATTTATTTCAATTTAAAATAAAAACAATTCTTTTGTTTTATTCTTTTTTATTTTCTTTTTGTTTTCTCACTGAAGAAGCTGGTGATAGGCCAGGTAAGTTATCGGCAGCGCCACGGGGGAGGGGCCCCCTGCGCCGGCTTCTGCATGCAAGTCCATATCAAATCGAAAAAGTTGAATAATGGAATATTTCAAAAAAGAAAATAATCCAAAATTAAAATAAATATTTAAAATGCAAAATAAAACTCCGAAAATGAAAAGAAATTCTCCATTCAAAAATAAAATCCAAAAATCTGAAAACTGAAATTCATTACTTTGAATCCTCTGGAGCAGCGCCAGCAGAAGAGCCGCTGCAAAGACAAAAACTTAAAGGCCTTTTTTGATTTATTTATTTATTTATTTATTTATTTATTATTTATTTATTTATTTATTTATTATTTATTTATTTATTTATTTATTTATTTATTCATTTGTTTGTTTATTTATTTTTTTATTCATTTGTTTTTTATTTATTTGTTTTTATTTATTTGTTTTATTTGCAAATGCTGGAGTACCTGCAGCAGCGAAGGAGGGACAGCAAAGGACGTCGACTTCCATTCTGGCGGAGTTTGAGAATGAAAAAAAAGAATTAAAAAGAAATTAATTAATTCTTTTATTAAATTAATTAATTAGTTCTTTTAATTAATTAATTAATTCTTTTTATTGAATTAATTAATTAATTCTTTTTATTAAATTAATTAATCAATCCTTTTATTAAATCAATTAATTATATTTGTTAAATTGATTAATTAATCTTTTTAAAAGATTAAAAAGAAATAAAATCAAATTTCCTTTTCTTGCCTTTCTAAAGACTGGCTCCAGACACTCAGCGGAAGAACAGCAGCAGCAGAAAGGCCCACTGCAACAACCAGGCAGCGCCTCGTGTGCATCTGCAGCAGCAGCAGCAGCAGCAGCAGCAGCAGCAGCAGCAGCAGCAGCAGCAGCAAGGAGGGTTTGAGTTTGTGGGGTTTGTTTTGAAGTGGGAATTGGCCGCACCGAGAGCTCCAGGAGTTTCTTCGGCAGCATCTTTGTGTCTGCAGCAGCAGCAACCACGAAGCAGCTGCAGCAGCAGCAGCAGCAGCAGCAGCAGCAGTGGTCTCAGTTGCATTTTGCTGCTGCAGCACTTCTCACCTAAAAGACACATCCAGCAGCAAGTGTGGGGCGCCGACGGCCTGCGCAAGTTGGGGTGTACGTACACCTCAGAAAGGGGGCAAAGGAGTTGTTCATTATTTCTCTTTATTTATTTTTTGAATTATAAATTATTTATTTTTATTTGTTTATTCTTTGCTTTTGCTTCCAGTCTCACCAACAAGCCCGGCTCAATCAGCTGCAGCAGCTGCTGCTGCTGCTGCTGCAGCAGCTGCTGCTGCTGCTGCTGCTTCGCCGCTCTGCCCAAGCAGCACAGCAGCGCAGCAGCAGCAGCAGAGCTGTGCGCCTCGGGGTCCACAAGGAGTCTGAGTTGAAATGAATTTGAATTAAAATGAATATTATTTACTTAAATTATTTAAATTGTTTAAATTATATTTAAATTATTTAATTATTTTAATTATTTTAATTATTTTCAATTATTTATTTTTTTAAATTCGCCAAATACCGCAAAGAATGGCCCCGCCGCTTCGGCAGCAGCTGCTGCTGCAGCTGCTGCTGCTGCTGCTGCTGCTGCTGCTGCCGCAGGTGCAAGTTGATGCCATCGGGGAAGTCCTGGGGAAAAGAATTTAAATAAATCAAATTTTAAAATTATATATTTAGTTAAACAAACAGCTTTTAATTATAAATTAATTAATTGATTAATTAATTAACTAATTAATTAATTAATTAATTAATTAATTAATTAGTTAATTTAAAATTGAAAATTGTTTTATTGAGTTTAATTCGGCAAGAGATTCACCAGAGGGCTGCACGCGCTGAAGGCCACGAGGAAGCGCTGCTGCTGCTGCTGCTGCTGCTGCTGCTGCTGCAGCTGCTGCAGCAGCGGCGCCTGGGACTTGTGGCTCAGCAGGTAAGGAGCAGCAGCAGCCTGCTGCAGCCTGAGAGCGGGCGAGTGTGGAGCAGCAAAAAGATATAAAGAAGCGAAATGCAGCAGCAGCAGCAGCAGCAGCAGCAGCAGCAGCAGCAGCAGAGGATTGCGGGCTAGCTGTGAAAGCAGCAAGCAGCAGTTGTGCATGCACTTGCAGCCACAATTTGATAATTAAAAATTTGTTTAATTATTACATCTGCAGCAGCACGTGCTGCTGCTGATGCTGGCACATTGGCCCTAGCGCGCACAGCAGCAGCAGCAGCAGCAACAACAGCAGCAACAGCAGCAGCAGCAGCAGCAGCAGCAGCAGCACAAGCTGCTTGCCTCTCTTTTGCTGATTCCTCCCGCCCCAAAACTTCGAAATGAAATCCTTGCTGCTGCAGCTCCTGCTGCAGCGGCTGCAGCAGCCTGCAGCAGCAAATTAATAAGTGCAGCAGCAAGCATTTAACTGCAGCACGAAAATCGATTAGGCTCTGCAGCTATTACTATTATTATTATTGCCATTATTAGTATTATTTTTATTATTAATTATTTATTTATTATTTATTTATCATTTATTTATTACTTATTATTTATTATTTATTTATTATTCATTTATTATTAAATATTTATTTATTTTATTATTAATTCTGTTTATTTATTACCCATCAAAAGAAACAAAAACGGAAACGCGGGGAAAAAGGCGGCAGCAATTTGCCACGACGGAAACTTTTGCTGCATTCAACTCTCCGCTGCTGCTGTTCCTTTTCTTTTTCTCTGCTGCTGCTGCTGCTGCTGCTGCTGCTGCTGCTGCTGCTGCTGCTGCTGGGGGTGCTGCTGCGCCAAGGGGAGCCCCTGGCTCTGGCCTGCAGAAGGAAATCGCATGAGGGGAAATGAAAAGAAGCGAAGAGTGCACGAAAGCAGCAGCAGCAGCAGCAGAATGCTGCTGCTGCTGCTGCTGCTGCTGCTGCTGCGCAGCAGGCACTCATAGGCACATGAGCAGCAGCAGCTTTTAAGCAGCAGCAGCAGCAAATTACAGTCACTTTTGTATTAAAAGAATAATGAAAAAGCTGCTGCTGCTGCTGCTCACGAAAGAAGTGCTGCTGCAGCAACTGAAAGGGGCCCCTGAAGACACGGATGTGCTGCTAAGAGCTGCGAAAGGAAGCAGCGGGCCTGCAGCTTTCCTGAAAGAATGAAACAAATTAATTAAAATAAATTTAAAAATAAATTAAATTGATTTTAAATTTAAAAATAAAATAAAATAATAAAATAAAACAAAAGCCAGCAGCTCACCCCCGTCCAGAAGCTGCTGCTGCAGCAGCACGAGGGCGCAGGCAGCAGCAGCAGCAGCAAACAAGTCAAACAGCGCCGATTCAGTCCTCTCTTGCTGCAGCACCAGCAGCAGCAGCAGCAGCAGCAGCAGCAGCAGCAGCAGCAGCATAAGGGAGGAAGCTCTTTTGAAAGTTTGAAGAAAATGAAATCTTACGGGGAAAAGTGCTGCTGCTTTTTCTGCTGCTGTTGCCTCAAATGCCAAATCTTAGCCACCAACAGATTAATAAATTAAATAAATTAAATGAATTAAATAAATTAAATAAATTAAATAAATTAAATAAATTAAATAAATTAAATAAATTAAATAAAGAAAAAAAGAAAAGCTGCTGTTCTTACCTTTGTTGCTGAAGTGGTAGCCAAAGGCTCTTGCTGCTGCTGCAGCAACGCGAGCTGCTGCTGTCCTTGCTGCAGCAACGACAGCAGCAGGGGGACACCCGCTCCCTACCCTCTGCAGCAGCAGCAGCTGCTGCTGCTGCTGCTCCCGCTGCTGCTGCTGCTGTTGCTGCTGCTGCTCCCGCTGCTCCTGCTGCTCCCGCTGCTGCTGCTGCTGTTGCTCCCGCTGCTCCTGCTGCTGCTGCTGCTGCTGCTGCTGCCACAGGCTGCTGCAGGCCGCAGCTCGCTGCTGCGTTGCTGCTAGGAGCGCTGCAGTCCAGTCTTGAATGTTAACAAAAAGAGAATCTTCTTGAAGATCTGCTGCAGAGCAGCAAAAGAGAACATTATCAATTGCTGCCATTTGCTGCAGAGGCGAGGCTTCCTCTTGGCCTGAAGTGCGCAGACTCAGCAAGAGTAGAAGCAGCAGCAGCACAACAAGGCAGCAGCAGCAGCAGGCAGCAGCAGCAACAGGCAGCAGCAGCAACAGGCAGCAGCAGCAGCAGCAGCAAGAACAGGAGGAAAAGCGCAGCAGATGTGGGGAAAGTGGCGCAGCTGCAGCAGCAGCAAGGAATGGACTTTAGGCACTAATTGACTTTTGTCTCACTGTCTTTTATCTCTTGAAGCTCTTTGCTTTCGTTTTGCTGCTTCTGCTGCAGCTGTTGCTGCTGCTGCAGCTGTTGCTGCTGCTGCAGCTGCTGCAGCTGCTGCAGCTGCTGCCGCAGCCCTTGCCGGCGCTTTGCTTCCTTTTCCTGGCGAAGAGCCTTTCGGGAAATGAGGCGGCGGAAGCCTTTGGCCAGCTGCTGCAGCAGCTCGGGGTCTTCTTGCAGCAGCACTTCAGCAGCAAATTGGAAATTGAAAAATAATTCAAGTCCGGAATTTGAAAGACTTCGCAGCGCAGCAGCAGCAGATAACCAGCAGCAACAGCGGCTTTTCTTTGTCTTTTTATTTTATTTATTAAATAAATAATCTCACTGTCTTCTTCGCCCTCTGGGGCAGCTCCCCGCTGCTGCTCCTGAGCAGCAGCAGCTTCGTTTGCTGCTGCTGCTGCTGCTGCTGGCAGCAGCAACTTGAAGGAAACAGAGCTGTGTTCCGAATTTCTTTGGCTCTCCAGAACAATTCCTGAAATTCTTTTTGCTGCTTCGTCCTTCTCTTTTTCGCTTCCCGGCGCTGCCTCAGCAGCAGCAGCAGCAGCAGCAGCAGCAGTTTGAACGGCTGCTGCTGCTTGCGGCTTTGCGTCTGAAGCAGCTTTAATGAATTACTTTTTTAGATTTGAAAATAAAAATAAATAAATAAAAACAAACCCGAATTTGAATCATTTGAGGGGCCTTGTGAAGCCGCTTGTGCCTCTTCCTTCGACTGCGCAAAAACTTGAATTGAAATTCAAAAAAAAAATCGGAACAGCTCATGCCTGGGGCAAATAAATGTCGAATTTCTTCTTTTTTTCTTCAAAATAAGATTTAAAATCAAAAATGGGATCTAATGAAGTATTATTTTGCTGCTTTTCTTTTATTTTCCCCGAAGTTTCCGCGCTGCAGCTTTCCGCCATGCAGAGAAACTCCAGCAGCAGCGCTGCTGCCTCTCGTGCTGCTGCTTCGTGCTGCTCTGCAAATATTTCTCCAAGTTTTGAACTTTTTCCTGAGACCATTGGTCCATTAAAAGTGCCAATTGGTCCATTAAAGCTGCCATTATAAATTCAACTTGAGTTGAAGTCAACTTACTGCTGTGCAGCAGCGGCAGCAGCGGCGGCGGAAACGCGAAAAGCGAAGCAGCAGCAGCAGCAGCAGCAGCAGCAGGGCTGCTGCTTCCACTGCAGCAGGGCACTGCCACAACAACACATCCCGTTTCGCAGCTTTCGAGCTCCAACTGAAGTTCTTCTGGGGGAAAAAGAGGCGAAAGAGGCGCAGCTGCAGAAGCTGCTGCTGCTGCTGCTGCTGCAGCGCCTCGCCTGAAGTAGCAGCAGCTGAAACTTGCTGCTGCTGCTGCTGCGGCCCCCTGCTTCCTCCCGCGCAGCAACTTGCTGCGGGCTTTTGTCCAAAGCAGCAGCGGGGGGGCTTTGGGCAGCTTCTTGGGCAGTCTTTCAAAAGGAATAGTCTGGACAGCAGCAGCAAGAAAGCAGCAGCAAGGAAGCAGCAGCAAGGAAGCAGCAGCAAAATGCTTTTCTTGAAAAGTGGGAAGTGCAGCAGCAAAACTCACTGCAGCAGAATGAAGCCCCAGCTCAAAACGAAGCCGCCGCGCCAAACTCCTCGCAGGCAGCAAAGAGGGGCACTGCAGCAAAGAGCTGCACTGCAGCAAAGAGTTGTGCTGCAGCAAAGAGTTGTGCTGCAGCAAAGAGTTGTGCTGCAGCAAAGAAGGACACTGCAGCAAAGAGGGGCACTGCAGCAAAGAGCCTGGGCATGCAGAAGCTTCTGTTGCGTCACTTCGTGGAGGCAGTTGAGGGTTTGCTGCTGAGGGAGAGAGAAGGGCAGGGAAGCTGCTGCTGCTGCTGCTGCTGCCGCTGCTGCTGCTGCTGCTGCTGAATGCAGCAGGCGAAAGGGAGGTCTGGAAGCAGCAGCTGCTTCTGAGCTGCTGCTGCTGCTGCAGATCTGACGGCCTGCTGCAGCTGCAGCAGGCGGGGCGCAGCAAAGGGGCCTTTGGTGGCGGGTCTCGAGGCCTTTTTTGGAAAGTCTTTCTCTTCAAATCCGAAAAGGAAGCAGCAGGAAGCCTCCGAAGCTGCTCAGGAAGCGCTGGAGTGGCGGATCGCACGAGAAAGCGGACGGCTTGCGGGAGGCTGAGGGCTGGGCATTCAAGTTCGGCTCGGGGGGCCCCGAAGGGCAGCAAGAAAGTCTGGAGTTTTTTTCTTTCTTCAAGTTTCGACAAATGCCAAAACTCCGCGCCAATAAAGGCGAAGACGGAGCCCCCCGCGTGCAGCTTTCGCCGCTTCTTGAAGGGCTCGTTTGGAGCTGCAGCGGCGCCGTTTTCCGAAATCCAAAGGGCCCCCGAGCCGGCCATTCCCGCAGAACTTTGTTTTCACTTTTCGAAATTCTTTTTGGCAAATTCAAATTCAAAGAAGTGCAGATTCCCGCGGATTCCTCGCGGCGCGCTGCGCAGGCGCTGTTCGGGTGTATGCGCAGCTCCGCGTGGAACGCAACTGACACGAAGTTGAATTCTCCTCAAAAGAATCTTTGAAGACCTTTTTCGAAAATCCAACAAATAATTTTGCAAAGTGCTGCTTTTATTTCACCAGTTTCTCTCCGTTTGCGCCTTTTTAGCGGCTTCAGCTTTCCATTTTGTTCAGGTTTCCGCTGCAGCGCAACTTGAATTTCGCCACTTTAAAGTTTCTTCCTTAATTGCAAACTCTGCACTTTGCTGCTCCTTTCCACAATAATAGAAAAGAATTAAATGACATAAATGAATTCTGGAGAAGAGAAGATCTTCCTTGGCGAATTATAATGCATGTTTTGAACACAAGATGAATCCATCATGAGGAACTTTTCAAACTTTCAAATTAACTAAAAACCAAAAAAGGCCTTTTGTTGGATTTGAGTTGAAGTCCTTTTGACTTATTTTCTTTTGGAAGAAAGCAGCAGCAGAAAGGCGAAAGTGCTGAAGCAAAGACTCAAAAGATTTCGTCTTCAAGTAAGAAAAGCTGGAGCTCTTGAGTGAGGAAGTTTCAACTACTCTACCAAGCAGCAGCCCCACTGCAGCAGCAGCCCTTGCTGCTGCTGCTGCTGCTGCTGCTGCTGCTGCTGCTGCTGTTTTAGAGGGCCAATTCTACACTGCGAAGCTGCAGAACTCTATTTTCATTGTTTTAGCAAGACTGCTCTAGTGTACATACACTGAAGGTGGAAGGCCACTCGGCAGCGGAGCTGCAGCAGCCCATCGTAAGCCAGCATCCTGGAAGTGCTTGCTGCTGCAGCGCTGTTGCTGCAGCAGCAGCAGCAGCAGCAGCAGCAGCAGCCGCAGGAGGCATGCGCGGCAGCCGTGCAGCGGACCCGTGTCTTCAGCAGCAGCAGCAGAGCAGCAGCAGGGGCAGCAGCAGCAGCAGAAAGGCACCGCAGGAAGCCGGGAGACAAATATTGGCAGCAAATGAAGCAAAAAAGACAATAAAAAATGCAAGTTGCAGCATGCAGCAGCAGCAGCAGCAGCAGCAAAGGCCCCCGCCTGCTGCAGTGACCTGCGCAGCAGCTGCTGCTGCGGGGAAGCGAAGGCGGGGCGATTCGCGAGCGATCTGGAGTTTACTTGGAGAACAATTCACCTCAAGTGGGATTAATTGCAAAATAATTGAATAAAAATCCAAGTTTTAGCGGTTTGCTGCTTCTCCCGCTGCAGCGCAGCAGCAGCAGCAGCAGCAGCAGCTGCTGCTGCCAGCCCTGCGGCGAGGCCTGGGGGCGTGGCCGCCGCTCCGGCCGCCAGCTCGCGGCCGCAGCGAAAGCTCTGCATGCAAAGTTAGTTGGGATCTTTTTTGAGTTTGTTTTGGTTTGTTTGGCCTTCGCAGCAGTTCTGGGGGCCGGAGGCGGGCAGCAGCAGCAGCAGCAGCAGCAGCAGCAGCAGCAGCAGCAGCAGCAGCGGCCGCGTTGCCCGCGAGCTCCGTCGGACTCGCCTTTCTCCGCCGTTCTCGCGGCCGCTGCTGCCGCAGCAGCTTGCTGCTGCTTCCCTCCCGCTGCTGCTGCTGCTGCTGCTGCTGCTGCTTCCCCTTTGCTGCTCGGGGCTGCAGACCAACAGCATGCTGCTGCTGCCAGCTGTCTAGACACCCCGCCGCCCTCGCCTCCACTCCCCAGCGCTTTTTCTCTTCACTTTTTTTCTTTGGATTTTCGCAGCAGCCAAATGCCCGAAAAGCGCCCTTTGCGGGGCCCGCGGGCTTCCGCTGCCCCTCCAGAAGGTGAGTCAGCAGCAGCAGCAGCAGCAGCAGCAGCAGCAGCAGCAGCAGCGGCAGCAGCGGGCCGGCAGCTGGCTGCAGCGCAGCGCCGCGGGCGCCCCTCAGCCAGCAGCAGCAGCAGCAGCAGCAGCAGCAGCAGGTGTGCGGGTGTGCGTGTGCTGCTGCGTCAGGCGGGGCTCCGAAGAAGCGGAAGGCGAAGCTGCCGCTGCTGCCGCTGCTGCCGCAGCAGCAGCAGCAGCAGCAGCAGCAGGCCAGCCTGCTGCAGCACAGCTTCTCCAGAGTCGTGGGCAAACGCGGGGAGCCCCTCGTTTGGCTCAAGAAGCAAAGCTTGCCCTGGTGGCCGGCGCTGCTCTGCAGCCCCGAAGACCCTTTCCTTAACCCGCCGCTGCCCCCAGAGCTCAGGGCCCACAGGCCTGGCCGCCTCCTCGTAAGCAGCAGCAGCAGCAGCAGCAGCAGCAGCAGCAGCAGCAGCAGCAGCAGCAGCAAAAGCGGCGGCGGCAGCGGCGGCGGTGGCGGTGGGGTGGCAGCAGGGGTGGCACAGTGACAGCGGCGGTGGCAGCGGCGCTGGCATTGCGCGCAGCAGCAGCAGCAGCTGCTGCTGCTGCTGCTGCACGGGCAGCAGCAGCAGCAGCAGCGTAGCTGCAGGAGTAGCAGCAGCAGTGGTAGTACTGGTAGTGCAGCAGCAACTGCAGCCTTGCGAGCAGCAGCAACTGCTGCATCAGCAACAACACCTGCAGCAGCAGCAGCAGCAGCTGGAACATCAGCAGCAACACATGCAGCAACACCAGCAGCATCAATATCATCAGCAGCAGCACCTGCAGCTTCAGCAAAAACACCAGCAGCAGCAGCAGCAGCACCATCGGTGGCAGCAACAGCAGCAGCAACAGCACCAAAACCAGCAGCAGTACTAGCAACAACACCAGCAGCAGCAACAGCAGCAGCAGCAGCAGCAACAACAGCACGACCGCCACCAGCAGCAGCAGCACCAGCACCAGCACCAGCAGCAGCAGCAATAGCAGCAGCAGCAGCAGCAGCAGCAGCAGCAGCAGCAACAGCAGCAGCAGCAGCAGCAGCAGCAGTGGTTGGTGTGTGTGCAGGCGCTGCGTCTGGCGGTGAACAGCTACTGCTGGGTTTTGCCTTCGAAGATAAGGGACTTTCGGCTGGCCTACGACGAGATAGCCCCTGGGTGAGACTTTTTCGAATTTGTTTTCAAATTCTTTTTTATTATTTTTCTTTTTTTTTCCAACTTTTTTGCTTCTGAAGACTGCTGCTGCTGCTCCCTTGCTGCTGCTGCTGCTGCTGCTGCTGCTGCCCTTTTTTCCGCGTTTTTACTTCACTTTTTGCTGCTGGAACTGCTGCTGCAGCTGCTGCAGCAAATAAGTCCATAATGAATAAAATGCCTCTTTTTCTGTCTTTTTGGCACTAAAATGCATTTTAAATGTCAAATAAAATAAAAATATAATTTTTTTAATTTATTTAATTCAAAATTTTGCCAGTATTCAAATTTAAAGGACTGGGGAGGCCCGAGCCGAGCAGCAGCAGCAGAGCCTTTGCCTCTTTGCTGCAGCTTCTCGTTTTTCCATTTTGTTGAATTTGCATTTAATTTGCATTTAATTTGCATTTAATTTGCATTTAATTTGCATTTAATTTGCATTTAATTTAATTGTAAATTATATTTATTTAATTTGCATTTAATTTGCATTTAGATTCATTTATTTAGCTTCAGTTGGCATTCAATTCCCTGCGGTTTCCGTGGTCAACTCCTGTTCAACTTGCACTTCGTTGAATTCAATTTCTGCCCAAGTCAAATTAATTGAAAGAATTTAAAATTAATAAAATTCATTTTTTTGAAAACTTGAATTTAATTTCAACTTCGTTTTCTTTTTCCGGTCTACTTCGCTGCTGGCTCTTCGAATTCAAGTTCAAGTTCCTTAGCTGTCAGTGTGCCTCCTGCCTCCGATCCGCGCCAATCTCTTGTCCATTTCTTTTCATTTTGATTTTAATTTAAATATTTATTCATTTTAAACTACTTTTGCGCAAATTCGCGCAAGTTTCCGCGAAGTTTCTCAGAAAAAAGTTCAAGTTCAAGTTTGCTGCTGCAGCGTCCGGCGGCTGAACGCGGCGGCGCGCTTGGCTGTACAGACAGCTCTCGAAGAGTGCAACTGGAAAGACCATCCAGATTGGACTTCCATTTCTGATTTACTTTCGGGGAGGGGCCTGACGGGGCCCGACGCGGAGTGGATGACGGACCACGAGGAGGAGTCCGACGCAGACTTCGAGCAGCAGCAGCAGCAGCAGCAGCAGCAGCAGCAGCAGCAGCGGGGGAACGGGAAGGAGAGCGAGAGGAAGGCCCAGCCGCAGCAGCAGACGCAGCAAGGCGGTGAAGGCAAGCAGACGCGAATTAAAAAGGACAAACGCCCCAAACAGAAAACGAGCAGCAAGGAACAGAGCAGCAGCAGCAATAGCAGCAGCAGCAGCAGCAGCAGCAGCTCCAAAGCCAAAGGCGGCAGCGGTGACAAGGCCAGCAGCAGCAGCAGCGATGCAGCTGCTGCTGCTAAGGCAGACCCAGCTGATGCCAAACGCAGCAACAAACGGAAAGCAGCAGCAGCAGCTGCTGCTCCGAAGGAGGCGCCGCCCACGCCAGCAGCAGCCGCAGCACCAGCAGCAGCAGCAGCAGCAGCACCGGCGCCTGCTGCTGTTGCTGCAGACAAGCATGCTTCACCCAGCAGCAAAAAGTCAACAGCAGCAACCCACAAGCACGCTGATCGGCAGAAACGGCACAGCAGCAAACGGTCAGAGCCAGCAGCAGCAAACAAGCACAAACAGCAGCAGCAGCAGGAGAAGCAGCAGAAGGAAAAGCAGCAGCAGGAGAAGCAGCAGCAGGAGAAGCAGCAGCAGGAGAAGCAGCAGCAGGAGCAGGAGCAGCCACAGGAGCAACAGAAGGAACAGCAGCAGGGCGAGCAGCAGCAGCGGGAGAAGAGCAAGATCGCGAAGGCAATAGAGGCGCGAAAGGCAGCAGCAGCAGCAGCAGCTGCTGCTGCTGCTGCACTTGCCGCTGAAACAGCAGTGAACGTTGACGCTGTGAAGAACCAGTCAAAGAAAACAGCCCCACCGGCATCTCCTATCCGCAGCAGCAGCAGCAGCAGCAGCAGCAGCAGTAGCAGCAGTAGCAGCACGCGCGGCAGCAACAGCAGCAAAGGCAGCAAACGCAGGAGCAACTCCGTGGGAGCAGCTGCGAAGAGCCGCAGCAGAAGCAGAAGCCGGAGCCGCAGCAGCACGGGGCGCAGCAGCAGCAGCGGCAGCAGCAGCAGCAGAGACAGCAGAGGCAGCAGCAGCAGCAGAAGCAGCAGCGCCGCGCAGAAGACCAAAAGAAAGAGCCCCTCTAGGGGCCGAAGCATAACCCCCAAGCTGCGCAGAAGCAGCAGCAGCCGCAGGAGCAGCAGCAGCCGCAGCAGCAGCCGCAGCAGCAGCAGCAAGCGCAGCCACCGCAGCAGCGAGCACAGTCACCGCAGCAGCAGACACAGTGAGCCGGTGAGCGGCAGCAGCAGCAGCAGGGGCAGCAGCAGGAGCAGCAGCAGAAGCAAAGTAGCCCGCCGCCCTGCTGACGGCAGCAGCAAAAGAAGAGACATTAGCAGCAGCAACAGCAGCAGGGGCAGCAGCAGCTCCGGAGTCAGCCGCAGCGGCAGCCCCAGAAGCAGCGGCAGGAGTCGCAGCAGCAGCGGCAGGAGCCGCAGCAGCAGCGGCAGAAGCCGCAGCAGCAGCGGCAGAAGCCGCAGCAGCAGCGGCAGGAAGCGCAGAAGTGGCCGAAGGAGCCGCAGC
>NW_013654938.1:42280-44780 GCF_000499385.1 Eimeria necatrix
ATTATTATTTATTTATTTATTTATTTGTTTATTTATTTATTTGTTTATTTATTTATTTATTTACCTATTTATTTATTTATTTATTTATTTACTACTTAGAGGTTTATTAGTTTTAATTCCTAACTGTTATTTGTTATTATTTGATAAATAATTAATACAGAATAAACAATAAATGAATAATAATAAACAATAGTAAATTAATCAATATCAAACCAATTAATTAATTAATTAATTATTTACAATTAAATTAATAATAAGTAATAATAATAATAATAAATAAATAAATTAATAGTAAGTAATAATAATGATAAATAAATAAATAAATTAATAATAAGTAATAATAATTATTAAATAAATAAATAAGAAGTTAAATAATTAAATTTGAAAAAATTAATTTCATTTAATTGCATTTGCGTTTAATTGCATTCGACTTCAGTTGCATCCAACTGGATTGAATTGAATTCCAATTAAAATGAATTAAATTAAATTAAATTAAAATGAATTAAATTTAATTAAAATGAATTAAATTAAATTAAATTAAAATGAAATTAAATTAAATTAAAATAAAGCCAAAAAGAAATCCAAAAGGCGCATGCAGAACTGCCGCGAGGAGCTGGGGTGTACGTACAGCTGAGCACAGTTGCGTTTGAAGTGGTGGGACTTTTAGTGAAGCTCTTTTTGTCATTTAAATCATTTTTGAATCATTTTTAAATCTGTTTGGAACTCTAAATGCATTTAAAACTCTTTTCTTTCCATTTATTCCTCCAGAAGATTTCAAAAAAGGAGATTTGGTGCCTTTTTGTCCTTTCTTGGGGTCTGTCTTTGGCGGCTTTCTTTCTTCAATTTTCTCGAATTTGTTTGCATTTTTGTTCATTTTGGAGTTTATTTTTACTTTTATTTCTCTTTTTCATATTTTAATCCTCTCAGGCTTTTTTTTAAATCCATTTGATCCAATTTGCGCTCAGTTTCGTTCAGCTTCCGTCCACTTTGCATGCGGGTGTGCATGCGTTGCACTTGTGTGGAAGTTAACGAATTAAGTGGTTTAAAATGAATTAATTTTACTTAAAAATTAAATTTAAAATAATAATTAACAGCCATTCACGTTCCGGGGTAGGGTTTAGGGTTTAGGGTTTAGGGTTTAGGGTTTGGGGTTTGTTCTCTTAGTGCGAGCCCGTGAAAGTTATTTATTTTTGTTAATTTTTATTTTATTTTATTTGCAGCTAATTTAACTCCAGCCCAGTCCAGTAGCAGCAGCAGCAGCAGCAGCAGCAGCAGCAGCAGCAGCAGCAGCAGCAGCAGCAGCAGCAGCGGCTGCATGCATCGGGGCTTTGGGTCTGCACGAAAACGCGGGCGTCTTTGGAGTGAAATAAAAGACAGCAGAAAAAAAGAAATAAAAGAAATTTAAAAAAATAAAATAAACGAAATTAAGCAAAACAAACCCAAAGAGCAGCAGCAGCAGCAGCAGCAGCAGCAGCAGCAGCAGCAGCAGCAAATGCAACAGAAAAAAGACAAAATGGAGTTCTTTTTTTACTTTCATTAAATGATTAACTTTAATTAATTTAAAATTGTTTAATTCTTTTCTTTTTACTTTAAATTGCTGCGCAGCAGCAAAAACAAAAAGACGAGAAAAAGTGCAGCAGCAGCAGCAGCAGCAGCAGCAGCAGCAGCAGCAGCAGCTCAAGTAAATCTATTTCTTCTGCTGCTTCTACTTTTATTTCATTTTATTTTATTAATTTAATTTAATTAAATTATTTATTTATTTATTTATTTATTTATTTATTTATTTATTTATTTATTTATTTTTTATTTATTTTTCTTTTCCCGCAATGGCGCGGAAACCGCTGTCCAAAGAACTCGAGCTGCTGTTCGCTAAACCCTTAGCCTACGTAAACCCTAAACCCTAAACCCTAAACCCTAAACCCTAAACCCTAAACCCTCGCGTTTCGGCTTCTCCTCTAGCCGCAAACCTCCGCTGTTGATTCCCAACTGAGCCTGCCGCTACTGTTGCTGCTGCTGCATCTGCTGCTACTGCTGCTGCTGCTACTGCTGCTGCTGCTGCTGCTGCATCTGCTGCTGCTGCTGCTGCTGCTGCTGTCATTAGGAATCTTCACTTAACCAGGAGCAGCAGCAAGAGCTGCTGGATGCAATTACTGCAGCAGTTGACAAACACTCACTGGGCCCGGAGCTAAACCACGAGGCGCGCTAAACCCTAAACCCTAAACCCTAAACCCTAAACCCTAAACCCTAGTTCTTTCGTTGGACTAATCCTCCCGACTCGCAAACCCTCACAGCCCCAGACGCTCTACAAAACCCTAAACCCTAAACCCTAAACCCTAGCCCTTACACGTTTCCTGGTCTCCAGAAACCCGCGATTTTTCCCAAACCCTAAACCCCAAACCCCAAACCCTAAACCCTAAACCCCAAACCCTAAACCCTAAACCCTAAACCCTAAACCCTCGTGTGTGCAGGCAATTGCAAAACAAATAAAAGAAAATTTGGA
>NW_013654938.1:47280-72061 GCF_000499385.1 Eimeria necatrix
CCGTTTTTGTCCACGTCGATCCGCACGGAGTCGCTGAACTCCTTCAGAGTGTTCACTATCGACGCAAACTCCTTCGCGCTGAAAGTTATCTCCACGTCGCTCTCCTCTTCGTCCGGCACTCCCAAAGACTCCTGCTCGATCCCCATCAGCCGCAGGCTGAACGTCGACGTCTTCTCCTCAGCTGCAGCAGCAGCAGCAGCAGCAGCAGCAGCAGCAGCAGCAGCAGCAGCGTCTGAGTCCTCCCGCAGCAGCAGCAGCAGCAGCAGCAGCAGGCGCCGCGGCTGCGCCGGGGCGCCAGCTCCGCCGAACGCCCCCGCAGCACCCCCCCATCCCCCCCAGCAGCAGCAGCAGCAGCAGCAGCAGCAGCAGCAGCAGCAGCAGCAGCAGACCGTTGTTTTCGAAGACGAAAGTAATGAGGTCCCCCTCGTCTTCGTTTTGCACTGAGACAGTGTCTTGGCTGCTGCAGAGTTTGAAGACCTTCACCACCGAAGACATGTTCAGCCCCAAAGACCGCGGCCGGTCGCAGCGGTAGTGCAGAAAACCAACATCTTCCAACTTTAAAGAAACTAATGCCACGTGAGACTGGTCCATGGCCTGAGTGTTCAGGTGTACGTACACTCGAGGAGTAGTGTTCAGGTGTATGTACACTCGAGGAATGCTGAGGTGAAGGCGCATCTGGAGAGGTGCTTAGGTGTACATACAGTTCGATATAAATGGACATCTTCCAACTTTAGGGAAGCCTTGGGCTGTACATTCAGGTGTACGTACACTCGGGGTTTGTTCAGGTGTACGTACACTCGAGACGCACTGAGGTGTACAGACACCTGGAGAGGTGCTGAGGTGTACAGACACTTGAAGAGGTGTTTGGGTGTACAGACACTTGGAAAGATGCTCAGGTGTACAGACACTCGAAAACTTAGGCTGGTCCGTCGCGTAAACTCTGAGGTGTACAGACACTCGAAGAGCTACTGAGGTGCACAGACACTCGAAAGCTCTCTGGTGCACAGACACCCGAATGCCAGGTGTACAGACACTTGAAGACGCAGTCAGGTGCACAGACACTCGAAAGCCTTCTCTGGTGTACAGACACTTCAAAACACACTCTGCTGCGCGGACACTGCGCACAAGACTTGAGGTGTACGTACACCGTGGGGTGTACGTGCAGCTCACCTGGAGTTTGAGTCCGGACTCGTCGCAGTCCAAATTGACTTCGCTGACGAGGCAAGTCATGGCCTCGAAAACGCGTTTGAGGACCACTGCGTTTTGGAGTTTGGCTTCGAGCATTTTCTGGGGCGGGGCGGGGAGTTTCGGGAGTTGCTGCTGCTGCTGCTGCTGCTGCTGCTGCTGCTGCTGCTGCTGTGCAAGTCGCGCTGCGGGCGGCGCGCGAGGCCGGGAAGGCGAAGCACGAAGGCGAAAGGAAGCACGCGAGGCTTTCTTTTTCGAAAATGAAGAAAAGATCCGAAAGGAGTTGGCGAGAAAAGCGGAAATGCGCGGAAGACGGACAGACAGGCGCGGCCAAGCAACCCGAGGGGAGGAAGGTGGTTGCGGTGGTGGGGTAAAGGGGCTTTAATGGCGGGAAAGCTGCGGAAAGTGGAAAGCAAAAGGAAAAAGCGAAACAAATCCGGAAAGTTTCCGCAATTTAAGTTCGAAATCGCGCGAGTTTCCCGAATTCAAGAAATGGAACTTGCAAAGCGCTTTCCGAAGAAGCACTCGACGCGGACTGTACGTACACCTCAGACGGACAGCCGCGCATTGAACGCCGCCCACCGCCACTTGAAATACTCCGTGGAAAGCCGCTTAATCGGCGAATCTTTTTGGGAAAAAAGAAACAAAACTGCTTTTATTATGCAGATATTGCTTGGATTTAGCGGCTGAGGCCTTTTGCGCCGCGGTTTCCACCTCTGCGCCACCGACCTGGAGGGGGCTGTGAGTAGCCGGGGCCCCGAGAGCCGCCTCTGCCTCTGTCTGTTTCCCCAGCTCTTCCGCAGCTTTAATTTCTTTTGTTTCTGCATTAGAATCCTTTCCGTCGGCTGGCTGCGGCTGAAGCTGCCTCGTTTCCCCCCGCAGCAGCAGCAGCAGCAGCATGCACTCTTGCTGCTGCGCTGCTGCTGCTGCTTGCGGCTCCAGACGCAGCTGCCGCCCCAGCTGCCCCGGACCTCCCCCAGCCCCCAATTCCCTCTGCAGGGGCCCCCGCAGCTGCTGATGCTGCCCCAGGAAGCTGCGGCGCTTTGCCTGCAGCTCCGATGCAGCAGCAGCAGCAGCAGCAGCAGCAGCAGCTCCCCAGCGCCTCCCCAGCTCCCCCGTCGCCTCCCTAGTGCTGCTGCAGGGGGCTCGCCGTAGCCTGCTGCCGCCCGCGCCTCCGCCCAGCAGCAGCAGCAGCAGCAGCAGCAGCAGCGGCAGCAGCGGCAGCCGCGGCGGCGGCGGCACTGCAGCAGCGCAGCCGCGCAGCAGCGCAGCAGCAGCAGCGGCGGCTGCGGCTCTCCCCCCGCCGCAGCTGTCTGTACAGCCCAGCAGCCGCATGGCTCCACCAACTTCTTGCTGCTGCTGCTGCCAGTCTTCTTGAGTTGCTGCTGGGGGCCCTTTTGCTGCTGCAGCGCCGCAGATGCTGGCCGAGGGGCCCCCAGCCGCGGGGCCCGTGTACCTGGGCCCCCCGTGCGGCTCCGAGGGCCCCGACGCCGCAGCAGCAGCAGCAGCAGCAGCAGCAGCAGCAGCAGCAGCAGCAGCAGAAGGCGCTCCAGCCCGCAGAGCAGCAGCAGACTGCGAGCAGCAAGAAGTTGAGTCTCCTTCTTTGTCTCCTCGGAAGTACCGGCGGAGTTCCCGGAGAAAGGCCCCCCCCAGCAGAAAGCGGATAAAGCAGGAGCTGCAGGACCCTGCTGCTGCTGCTGCTGCTGCTGCTGCTGCTGCAGCAGCGACAACTGCAGCAGCAGCGGCTTCTGCTGCTGCTGCTGCGCCCGCAGACATCGGCGGCGCGCTGCAGCAGCCCGCCGGCAGCAGCCCCACTCTGTACAGCGCCTTCGAGCTGCAGCAGCAGCCGCTGCTGCCCGGCGCTGCAGCGGGAGCAGCAGCAGCAGGAACTGCAGCAGCAGCAGCAGGGGGGCCCCTCTCCAGCCCGGGGCCCTCGGAGGCCTCCTCGCTGCAGCAAACACTGGAGCCGCGGCTGATAGCTTTTGCTGAACCTGTGGGGCCCCCCGGGGGGCCCCCGGGGGCCCCCGGGGCCCCCGGGGCCCCCGAGGCCCCAGGGCCCCCCTATGCAGCGCAGCAGCAGCAGCAGCAGCAGCAGCAGCAGCAGCAGCAGAGCGCATGCATTGCGAGGCCCCAATGGACTGCTGTGGGCCAGAGAGGCGGCGAGGCCGAAGCAGCAGCTTTCAGCCCTTTGGCGGGGGGCCCCCCGGGGGGCCCCCCGGGGGGCCCCCCGGGGGCCCCCGGGGGCCCCCCGGGGGGGCCCCCCACCGAAGCCGAAGTGAGGGCTGTCATTTCTTTCTTAATGAGGAGGCCCTTGGGAAACATGAAGTTGTCTCCTTGTTTAATGTTGGAGGTGGAGCGGGCCTGGTGGCTGTCGAAGCAGCAGCAGCAGCAGCAGCAGCAGCAGCAGCAGCAGCAGCAGCAGCAGCGGCCCGACGCGGACCGCCTGCAGCAGCAGCAGCAACACTTGAAGCCCAACGGCCTCGCAGCAGCAGCAGCAGAACAAACAGACAGAAGCGTCAAGGAGGAAGCAGCAGCTGCAGCGCAGCAACGGGGGCCCCCAATTGAAGCAGCAGAAGCCCCCCCGCCAGCAGCAGCAGCAGCAGCAGCAGCTGCTGCTGCTGCAACTGCAGCACCAGCTGCTGTTGCTGCAGCAGCGCCTCGCGCTGCTCCGTGTCCGCCCATGAGCTTCCGAGCAGCAGACCCGTACGGCGGGGAAACAGACCCTCCTCCAGCAGCAGCAGCAGCAGCAGCAGCTGCTGCTGCTGCTGCTGCTGCTCCCACTTATGCTGTTGCTGCTTCCTCGCGCTCTACGGCGCCGCTGTGCCCCAGCAGCAGCAGCGACTGCGGCTTGCCCTTCCCAAGGCTGCAGCAGCTGCAGCAGCAAGAACTGGAGCAGCAGCGAATGCAGCAGCAGCAGCTGCAGCAGCAACAGCTGCAGCAGCAACAACTGCAGCAGCAACAGCTGCAACAACAACAGCTGCAGCAGCAGCAGCTGCAGCAGCAACAGCTGCAGCAGCAGCAGCTTCAGCGCCAACAATTGCAGTCGCAGCAGCTGCAGCAGCAACAGCTGCAGCAGCAGCAGCAACAGCTGCAGCAGCAGCAGCGGCAGCTGCAGCAGGCTCCACTACAGCAGCCGCGGGCACCGCAGGTACAGCCGCAGGTGCAGCAACCACAGCTGCAGCAGCAGCAGCTGCAGCCGCAGCCGCTGCAGCAGCAGCAACTTCAGCAGCTGCAGCAGCCGCAGCTGCAGCCGCAGCTGCAGCAGCAGCGTTCCCCGCTGCAGCAGCCCCCGCTGCAGCAGCCCCCGCTGCAGCAGCCGCCGCTTCCGCAGCCGCAGCTGCAGCAGCAGCACTTGCAGCAGCAGCACCTGCAGCAGCAGCAGCTGCAGCAGCTGCAGCAGCCGCCGCAGCTGGCACAGGCGCCGCAGCTTCCGCAGCAGCAACTGCAGCAGCAGCAGCAGCAGCTCCGGCAGCAGCCGCCGGTGCAGCGCCAGCCGCAGCTGCACGAGCTGCAGCAGCTGCAGCAGCAGCAGCAGCTGCAGCAGCAGCAGCAGCAGGACTGCTTAGGGGTCTCGAGTTTGCCTTTCGCGCAGCCCCCAGTGCTGCTTCCAAACCCTTCTAAATTAGCAGCAGCAGCAGCAGCAGGGGGGCCCCCAGACCCTTCTGGGGGCCCCACACTTTTGCCTTTAAACCCTCCGGAGTCCCCCGGAGGGGCCCCCCAGGGGCCCCCCGGGGGCCCCCCTCCCCTCAATTGGCTGGAGAGTTAATGCTGCAGCAGCAGCAGCAGCAGCAGCAGCAGCAGCAGCAGCTGCGCCCTAAGGCTTGGTTAATACCCTTTGGGGGCCCCCGGGGGCCCCCTGAACTGCTGGGGCCCCAGGGGGCCCCCAGGGGCCCCCCAAAGACCTGTTGGGGGCCTCCAGGGGCCCCCCAGGGGCCTCTTTTGGGGCCCCCTGGGGGCCCCTGGGGGCCCCTGGGGGCCCTAAAAGAGGCCCCTGGGGGCCCCTAGTTGTTTTTGAGTGTGTGTGTGTAGTTGCTTGTGTTTCGGTGTTGTGTGTGGGGCTGGAAGGGCTGAGGGTTTAGGGTTTAGGGTTTAGGGTTTAGGGTTTAGGCCTGCTTTTTGTTTAAAGAACACTCACTGGACCATTTTATTTGGCCTTTCGGCCAATTTCTTTTTCGGCACTTCTCCAAACTCAAAAGGCCTTTTCTTCGTTTTTTCTCCACCCTGGCCCGCGCTCTCAGCTAGCTAGCTAGCTAGCTAGCTAGCCAGCTAGCTAGCTAGCTAGCTAGCTAGCTAGCTAGCCAGGTAGTTAGTTAGCTAGCTAGCTAGCCAGGTAGTTAGTTGCTGGCTAGCTAGCTAGCCAGTTAGTTGGTTAGTTGGCTAGCTAGCTAGCTAGCTAGCTAGCCAGGTAGTTAATTAGCTGGCTAGCTAGCTAGCTAGGTGGCCAGTTAGTTAGTTAGTTAGTTAGATGGCTAGCTAGCTAGCCAGCTACCGGCTAGCCAGCTAGCTGGTCGCGTTTGCAGGTTGCATTTTAGATTGGATTAAATGAATTTTATTTTTTTTATTTCTTTGCACTTCAGTGCTGGAGGTGTACGTACACCTCGTTGCATGCGCCGTTTTACTTTTATTCTTCGATTCTTTTCTTTAATTCCTTTTTACTTTTATTTATTTATTTATTTTTATTGTTTATTTTTATTATTTATTTTTATTTATTTAGTTTTATTTGTTTAGTTTTATTATTTGCTTTCTTTATTTTCTTTTAATAATTTTTTCCGACCCTTTGCAGTTGGGTGGACTCGGGTGTACGTACACCTCACCCGCCCGCACAAACACGAATTTGCATGCAGAAAAAAAAATCAAAAAAAGAAAAAATAAAATTAAATGAAAATATAAATAAAAATAAAACAAAATAAAAATAAAATGGAATAATATAAATGGAAATAAAACAATAAAAAGGCAGTTTGAATGGATTTGAATCCGAGTCAAGGAGGTAGCGGGGAAGCGGAAAGAAATTAATTGCAATTTATTTCTTTTTTTCTAAAATGATTTTAAAAGATAAAATAAAATAAAATAAAATAAAATAAAATAAATAAATATAATTCAACAAATGGACATATTCGTCAAGAAAAGGCGAAATTGACGCAAATTTTGACCCTGGTAAACCCTAAACCCTAGTAAACCCTAAACCCTAGTAAACCCTAAACCCTAGTAAACCCTAAACCCTCGTAAACCCTAAACCCTCGTAAACCCTAAACTCTTTCTCTCTGGCTGATGCCTTCGCTCGACGACAACCAACAAACCCTACGCCCCAAACCCTAGGCCCGAAACCCCTTACGACAAGCCCTAAGCCTAAAACCCTAAACCCTAATCCATAAACCCTAAACCCTAAACCCTAAACCCTAAAGTTAGAGTCCCTGTTATTGAACAGAAGACCCTCATAAAGCAAGGCAGACTGTACTGCCTGAGGTGTATGTACACCAGATCTTTTAATGGGGTTTGCTGCATCAGATTTTTTGTTTTTAATTTTATTTAAATAAAAATATAATTAAAGAATTTATTTATTTCGCAGCAATTTGAAAGAAATGTTCTGAAATTAATTTGCTGCAAAGATGATTTTGAATTTCACTTTTTAATATTCAAAACCCTTTTTGGCAAACAACAGAAACAACCAACTCTTCAGGGGCTAGGGTTTAGGGTTTAGGGTTTAGGGTTTAGGGTTAAGGTTTAGGGTTTAGGGTTTAGCCTTCAGGGGTTGGGATTTAGGGTTTAGGGTTTAGGGTTCAGGGTTTACGGATCCGGGTCTAGGGCTTAGGGTTTAGGGTTTAGGGCTTAGGGCTTAGGGTTTAGGGTTTAGGGTTTTAGGGTTTAGGGTTTAGGGTGTAAGCGTTGGGGAAGAAGTGTGTATGTGCGTCACAAGCTCTGCCACAAAACGAAAGAAATTAAACTTTTATTTTAATTAATTAATTAATTTATTTTTGATTAATTAATTTATTTATTTTCAATTTATTTATTTTTATTGTGTATTTGTTTAATATGCTACCGAACAGCAGCAGCAGCAGCAGCAGCAGCAGCAGCAGCAGCAGCAGCAGCAGCAGCAGCAGCAGCAGCAGCGGCAGCAGCATGCAGCCCTAGGGCTTTCCTTATTGTGCTGCTGAGTCTTCTTCGACTAAAAAATTAAATAAATAATTTATTCTTTAATTTTTAATCTAGCCAAGCTTTCAAGAAGGCCCACAAAACCCTAAACCCTAAACCCTAAACCCTAGACCCTAAACCCTAAACCCTGGCGGTGGGAGAAGCTCGTAATGGCCGTTGGAGAGTACATTGAGGCTTCACTTTGCCGAGCAGCCCCGCAGAGAAAAGCCCTAATTTAGGGTTTAGGGTTTAGGGTTTAGGGTTTAGGGTTTAGTGTGTGTGGTTGAGGTTCTAGGGTTTAGGGTTTAAGAAGGGCTCCTGACCCCACCAGCCCCAGCTGCTCCCCAGCAGCAACCCCCCACAGCAGCAGCAGCAGCAACAGCAGCAGCAGCAGCAACAGCAGCAGCAGCAACGACAGCAGCAGCAGCAACAACAGCAACAGCAGCAACAACAGCAGCAACAGCAGCAACAACAGCAGCAACAGCAACACCAGCAACAGCAGCAGCAACAACAGCAACAGCAGCAGCACCAACAGCAACAGCAGCAACAGCAGCAGCAGCCTCAACAGCAACAGCAGCAGCAGCAGCAGCAGCAGTCCGAGAATGAGCCAGAGCAGCAGCAGCAGCAGCAGCAGCAGCAGCAGCAGCAGCGGGCTGTGCGCGGAGTCGCGGGAGCTGCTGCGGGTGCTGCACGGGCAGGGCGTGCTGCTGTTTGGGAGTTTCATTTTGAAGAGTGGAAGAAAATCTTTTTTCTTTTTTAATTCTGGAAAATTAAATGACGGAAGAAGTTTGCGCGCAGCAGCGGAGGCGTTCGCGAGGTGTCTGTACACCCGAAACTTGCACTGCGACCTGCTCTTCGCGCCCGCCTACAAGGTCCGATCTTCGGCGATTCGCCGCCATTTTCGCTCCTTTTTCGATTTTTCTGCTCCATTTCTTCTTCTTTTTCCATTTCCAACTTTTATTTCCGCTTTTTTCCGCGCTTTCCCGCCTTCTGGCGGCCGAGATCGGCCGCGGGCCGCCTTCGCGCGCCCGCGCCGGGTGTATGTACACCGCAGCTCGCGCCCGCGCGAAGCGCTCCAATTTCACGAATTGCTTCGTTAAATTCACAATTAAAAATAAATAATTATAAATTAAATCAATAAACCCCTAAATCCGTGTTTTAGGGGTTTTATAATTCACGGAGAGGCGCCGGAGGCCCCACTCACCTCCGGTTCCTCTTCCACCCGGAACACCCCTTTCAGGGTTTAGGGTTTAGGGTTTAGGGTTGGGGTTTAGGGTTTGGCTGTTTGTGCGCTGAGCAGTAAACAGCAAGGCGGTGAAACACGTGAAGACGCGCATTTAGGGTTTAGGGTTTAGGGTTTAGGGTTTAGGGTTTGGTGGTGTGGGTGTTGGGGTGTACGTACACCGCAGGGCATCCCGCTGGTCTGTTCCACCGCCGTGGCGCTTTCATATCTTTTTAATTTGAAAGTTCCTTTTCTCTTCGACAGAAAAGAAGAAAAGCAACACGGAGAGGGCGGCGCCTTCATTGGAGCCACGGAGCTGCTGCTGCCAAGCAGCAGCAGCAGCAGCAGCAGCAGCAGCAGCAGCAGCAGCAGCAGCAGCAGCGGCAGCAGCGGCAGCGGCAGCGGAGCCGGCGAAGCAGGCCAAACCGAGCCCCAGCAGCAGCAGCAGCAGCCCCAGCAGCCCCAGCAGCAGCAGCAGCAGCCCCAGCAGCCCCAGCAGCAGCAGCAGCAGCAGCAGCAGCAGCAGCAGCAGCAGCAAAAGGAGGTTCGTGTGGTGTTATTGGATGATGTTTTGACTTCCGGAACTGCTTTAAGAGCTTCCATTAAAAAGATAAAAAGTGCAGCAGCAAATTGTTCTGTTGCTGCTGCTGTTGTGCTGCTGGACAGAGAAGAAGTGGCGGAGGGTGAGGGGAAAATAAATTAAATTAATTAAATTAATTAAATTAATTAAATAAATTAAATAAATTAAATAAATTAAATAAATTAAATAATTAAATAATTAAATAATTAAATAATTAAATTAATTAAATTAATTTGATTTAATTTGTTAAATTGATTTAATTTAATTTATTGGATTAAATTGAATTAGATCTATTTAATCAATTAATTTAATTCAATTAATTGAAGTAGATTAAACTAAATTAAATTGAACTAATTTAATTTAATTTAATCAATTTAATCCAATTAGTTGAAACAAATTAAATTAAATTAAATTAAATTAAATTTAATTAATTAATTTAATTAATTTAATTAATTTAATTAATTTAATTAATTAAATTAATTAAATTAATTAAATTAATTAAATCAGTTCAGTTAAATTAATTTATTTTGATTTAGTTTGGTTTGCCTGAGAGCAGCAAAAAACTCAATTTGGCAATTAATTTAATTTGTTTTAAATCATTTTAATTAATTTTATTTTATTTAATTTGTCTTTATTTAATTTATTTTAATTAATTTATTTTTAATTAATTTTATTTTAATTAATTTAATTTATTTTTAATTAATTCAATTTCTTTTTTAGTGATTTAGGGAGTAAAAGAAGGAAATAAAAAATGCTAAAAAGAATTAAATAAAAGTAAATAAACAAAATAAAATAATAAATAAAAATAATAAATAAAAATAATAAATAAAAATAATAAATAAAAATAATAAATAAAAATAATAAATAAAATTATTAAATAAAAATAATAAATAAAAATAATAATTGAAAATAATAAATAAAAATAATAAATAAAAATAATAATTGAAAATAATAAATAAAATTATTAAATAAAAATAATAAATAAAAATAATAATTGAAAATAATAAATAAAATGCTAAATGCAAAGAAATGCCATTAAGAGGAATAAAATTCGCGTTGCTGCAGCGTCAAGAACACAGCAGCAGCAGCAGCAGCAGCAGCAGCAAATAAAAACTAAAATTGAATTGAAAAATGCGAAACAAGAAATGCGTTTGCTGCTGCTTTGCAGGCAGCAGCAGCAGCAGCAGCAGCAGCAGCAGCAGCAGCAGCAGCAGCAGCAGCAGCAGCATTTCTGCTGCTGCAGCACTGGAGCAGGAGTTTAAAATCCCAGTAATATCTCTTTTGAAAATGAAAGAGTTGCTGCTGTTTTTGGAAGAATTAATTAAAGAAGAAACAAATCCAGAAAAGAAAAAAGAACTGCAGCAGCAGCTAACCCTCATGCAGCAGCACAGGCAAACCTACGGCGCCCACAAACCCTAAACCCTAAACCCTAAACCCTAAGCCTGCGCCAGTGGCCTTCGAACCCGCTGAACGCAGCTGCAGCAGCAGCTGCAGCAGCAGCTGCAGCAGCAGCTGCAGCAGCAGCTGCAGCAGCAGCTGCAGCAGCAGCTGCAGCAGCATCAGCAGATGATCTGGGAGCAGCAGCAGCACCAGCAGCTGCTGCAGCATCTGCAGCCTCAGCAACTGAGGCGGCAGCAGCGGCAGCATCAGCAGCAACTGCTGCATCAGATGCAGCAGCAGCTGCAGCACCGGCAGCTGCAGCAGCAGCAGCAGTTGCTGATGCTGCAGCGAGCGTTGGAGCAGCAGCAGGTGTAGCCGTAGCATCTACTACAGCAGCAACAGCAGCTGCAGCAGCAACAGCAGCTGCAGCAGCAACAGCAGCAGCAGCTGCAGCAGCAGCAGCAGCTGCAGCAGCAGCAGCAGTAAGCGTAGCAGCAGTATCTACTGCAGCGGCAACAGCAGCTGCCGCAGCGGCAGCAGAAGCTGTAGCAGCAGCATCTGCTGCAGCAGCTGTAGCAGCAGCATCTACCGCAGCAGCAGCAGCATCTGCTGCAGCAGCTGTAGCAGCAGCATCTACCGCAGCAGCAACAGCAGCAGCATCTGCTGCAGCAGCTGTAGCAGCAGCAGCTGTAGCAGCAGCATCTACCGCAGCTGCTGTAGCAGCAGCAGCAGCAGCAGTAGCAACAGCAGCTGTGGCAGCAGCAACAGCAGCTGTGGCAGCAGCAGCAGCGGCTGTGGCAGCAGCAGCAGCAGCTGCGTGGGGGTTTTGTTTGCAGCAACTGCTTCTGTCGAAAGTCTGGTCTTGTCAGTGGTTTAGGGTTTAGGGTTTAGGGTTTAGCCGTAGGGATGGCTGAGCTGCGGACTGCTAGGGTTTAGGGTTTAGGGTTAAGCGAGGAGCAGCGTAGGGACACCCTAATTGAGGGTTTAGGGTTTAGGGTTTGGCAGGGCTCCCTGCGCGAGGTGTCTGTACACCTGAACTCCGTTGCTAATTTTTGCTGCTCTTTTGCTGCTATAGCTCATTTCTTTTAGCAGCAGCAGCAGCAGCAGCAGCAGCAGCAGCTGCTGCTGCTGCTGCTGCTGCTGCTGTGCCTGGGCGCCCCACTGCTGGTGCGGCGAAGCGCAAAACCCTGTTTTAGGGTTTGGACGAGGGGTTGGAAGGGGAGCGGCGGGGGCTTGGGGAGAGAAGCTGCGGGGGAACTAGGGTTTAGGGTTTAGGGTTTAGGGTTTAGGGTTTAGGGCTTAGTGTCAGTCCATCGATCACGGGGTTGGGGGCGAGTGGGCTCGCGGCTGCAGCTGCGAGGGTTTAGGGTTTGTGTGTAGGGCAGCTGGGGGCGCAGTGAAGGGCAAAGCGCAAACCCTAAACCCTAAACCCTAAACCCTAAACCCTAAACCCTCGCCGCCGCCGGCGAGCGAGAGGGCTGCGGCTGCGGCTGCTGCTGCTGCTGCTGCTGCGGTTTTGCCTTGCTTTTGAAGTTAGTGTTTAATTTTAAATGTTAATAAAAAGAAATAATAAATAAAAAGAATAATTAGGGTTTAAGGGCCCCTCATATCTGCTGCTGCTGCTGCTGCTGCAGAGCTGCCGCTCTAAGTGTTGCAGCCGCTGCTTTCTTCGCTGCCTCAGACCCTAAACCCTAAACCCTAAACCCTAGCCGCTAGACCTTTCTTCCTCTCTCCGCGCCGGCCCCAGCCCAAACGCCAAACCCTAAACCCTAAACCCTAAACCCTAAACCCTAAACCCTCCATCATGCGGTCTTGCTCCCCTGCAGCCACCACCCCAGGCCCCTGCAGTGTACATACACCTCTGCTTTGAGCTGCAGCCCCTGCAGCGAGGGTTTAGGGTTTAGGGTTTAGGGTTTAGGGTTTAGGGTTTAGGGTTTGTCCCTCTGCCCGTCTGTCTCGTATCCGCGGGGGTGGCCTCGGCTGCGGCGAGCCCGGACTCGCGACCGCCTCAAACCCTAAACCCTAGGCCCCAAACCCTAAACCCTAAACCCTAAACCCTAAACCCTCGCCGCCAGCCAGGGCCCTGGGGGGGTTTTCTGGGGCTCCGGCGGTGATTTGCGCGTCGGCCCAGCGCGCAGCCAAACCCTCGCCCTCGGGCCCCAAACCCTAAACCCTAAACCCTAAACCCTAAACCCTAGCTCTTCAATCATGGACCCTCTCCCAGACCCTAAACATGACCGCGTTGTCTCTTCTGTCCAACCCCCTCCCGCTAAACCCTTATCATCTTCTTTTCTTTTTCCGGAGGGTCCAGACGCCCCGCCCAACTGGAGAGTGAGTTGCGAGGGTTTAGGGTTTAGGGTTTAGGGTTTAGGGTTTAGGGTTTGGGGTTGCGGGGGGTGGCGGGGCTTCCGCTTTCGAGGGCTTTCGGGGTTTGCGAGGGTTTTGGGCCTTCCAGGGTTTCGAGGGTTTGCGAGGGTTTGGGGCTTCAGGGGTTTGGGAGGTTTGCGAGGGTTTAGGGTTTAGGTAGCGCGGGGTTTTCTAGGGTTTGGGGTTTCGAGGGTTCGGAGGGTTTGCGAGGGTTTGGGGTTTCAAGGGTTTGCGGGGGTTTGCAAGGGTTTGCGAGGGTTTGCGAGGGTTTGCGAGGGTTTGCGAGGGTTTGCGAGGGTTTGGGGTCCCTGGAAGGGCTTTAGAGGGTTTAGGGGCATCCGAGGGTTTAGGGTTTAGAAGGCTTTGGGGCTTAGGGGGGCTTTCGAGGGTTTGGAGGGGTTACGAGGGTTTAGGAGGGTTTGGAAGGGTTTAGGAGGGTTTGGGAAGGTTTTTGAGGGTTTAGAGGACTTGGGAGGGTTTTGGGGTGTTCAAAAGGGTTTATAAACCCTGCGAGGGTTTATAAACCCGCAAAGATCCGCGAAGGGTTTAGGGTTTAGGGTTTAGGGTTTAGGGTTTAGGGTTTAGGATCTATCTAGGGCTTACGGCAAAGCCTCAGAGCCTAGGGTTTGTGGCGGAGGCTTCGGGGCCGAGAGCGGAGCGCGCGGGGCTGCGCGTTTAGGGTTTAGGGTTTAGGGTTTAAGGTTTAGGGTTTAGGGTTTAGGGTTTAGGGTTTAGGGTTTGTGCGGCGCAGTGGTTGGGGACATTCATGGCCAGTACTATGACTTGCTGAAACTCTTAGATGTTGGCGGCGACCCCGACACAACCCAGTACGCAAACCCTAAACCCTAAACCCTAAACCCTAAACCCTAGAGGTAAACGCGTGCGCCTGAGCAGCGCCTCTCGGGGCCTGTGCTAAACCCTAAACCCTAAACCCTAAACCCTAAACCCTATTTTGAGTTTTGGAGCGCGAGGAGCTTGTCTGTTTGTGCTTGTTGTTCGTTGGCTGTTCGGCGTTAGGGTTTAGGGTTTAGGGTTTAGGGTTTAGGGTTTGCGGCGCAGGTACTTGTTTCTGGGGGACTACGTGGACCGGGGCAGCTTCTCCATCGAGGTTTTGCTGCTGCTCTTCGCCCTGAAGCTAAACCACCCTTTTAGGGTTTGGCTCCTGCGGGGAAACCACGAGTGCAGACAAATGACATGTTTTTTTAACTTCCGAGACGAGTGCGAGTGCAAGTTCGACATGGAGGTTTACTACGCCTTCATGGAGGTCCGTCAAACCCTTTTTTAGGGTTTGCGCCCCCACCCTCCAAACCCTTTTTCAGGGTTTGCGCCCGCTCGCCAACCGCGGGCCCCAAACCCTTTTTTGGGGTTTGCGCCCGCTTGGCAAGCGCGCGCCCCCAAACCCTTTTTTAGGGTTTGCACCCGGTTGGCAAGCGCGGGCCCCAACCAAACCCTTTTTTGGGGTTTGCGCCCGCTTGGCAAGCGCGCGCCCCCAAACCCTTTTTTAGGGTTTGCACCCGGTTGGCAAGCGCGGGCCCCAAACCCTTTTTTAGGGTTTGCGCCCGGTTGGCAAGCGCGGGCCCCAAACCCTTTTTTAGGGTTTGCGCCCGGTTGGCAAGCGCGGGCCCCAAACCCTTTTTTAGGGTTTCCCCGCGCGAGCCCTCAAACCCTCTTCTGGGGTTTGTGCGCGCGCGCCGGGGTTTGCGCCTTTTTGGGTGGGGGTCTGCAGAGCTTAGGGTTTAGGGTTTAGGGTTTAGGGTTTAGGGTTTAGGGTTTAGGGTTTGCGTTGTTTTTCTCAAGAGCTTCGACTCGCTGCCACTCGCGGCAGTCATCAACGGCAAGTTCCTTGCACTTCATGGGGGTCTCAGCCCGGAGCTCAAGGTGGTGAGTGTTTAGGGTTTAGGGTTTAGGGTTTAGGGTTTAGGGTTTAGGGTTTAGGGTTTAGGGTTTAGGGTTCGGGGCCACAGGAGGTTTAGCGCAGCGGGGGTTTGGCTTCGCATCCCGCCCGCCGGCCTCGCTGCGGCGCCGCGCAGCGGCGCCCAGGCCTAGGGTTTAGGGTTTAGGGTTTAGGGTTTAGGGTTTAGGGTTTAGGGTTTGCGCGCAGCTGAGCCAAATAGGAGGCATCAACAGATTCCAGGAACCCCCAAGAGGAGGTTTATTTTGCGACTTGCTTTGGGCGGATCCTCTCGACGAAGCAAAAGAAGACGCAGACGCTCAGCTGGCGCAAAGCGTCGACGGTAAACCCTAAACCCTAAACCCTAAACCCTAAACCCTAAACCCTAGGCGGTGAACCCTGAGTTCCAGGCGGTGGGAGGCGCCGAGCGCCGGGGTTGAAACCCCGGGCTTCTGGAGGCCCAAACCCTAAACCCTGAAAAAGGGCCTTGGGAATTCGCAGCAGCGGGGGCTTTCTCTGAGGGTTTAGGGTTTAGGGTTTAGGGTTTAGGGTTTAGGGTTTGCTGCGGCGGCGCGGACCGGCGGCGGTTCGAGGGTTTAGGGTTTGCGCCGCTGCGTGGTTGCTGCGGGGTCCCGTGGAGCGCCGTCGCGGCCCGCAGGGCCCTGCGGCCAGGGCTAGGGTTTAGGGTTTAGGGTTTAGGGTTTAGGGTTTAGGGTTTGCGCAGGCGCGTTCATCCCCAACGACGTGCGCGGCTGCTCCTTTTTCTTCGCCTATTCCGCCGCGAGTTCCTTTTTAGATCGAAATGGACTTTTGTCGATTTTGAGGGCCCACGAGGCGCAGCTCGAGGGGTACAAGATGCACCAGACAAACCTCAAAACAGGGTTTCCGACGGTAGGGTTTAGGGTTTAGGGTTTAGGGTTTAGGGTTTGGGGTTTGGGGTTTGGGGTTTGGGGTTTGGGGCTTGGGGCTTGGGGTTTGCGGGGTGGGGCCTGGGTTTGAGGCTTGGGGGTGTGGCTGGGGTTGGGGTTTAGGGCTTACGCTGGGGGTTTAGGGTTTAGGGTTTAGGGTTTAGGGTTTAGGGTTTAGGGTTTAGGGTTTTTGGCGCAGGTCATTACAATATTTTCGGCGCCGAATTACTGCGACGTGTACAACAACAAAGGGGCAGTCCTTAAGTTCGAGGTACTTCTGGATTAGGGTTTAGGGTTTTTAGGGTTTAGGGTTTAGGGTTTAGGGTTTAGGGTTTAGGGTTTCCAGCAAAGAAGACCTGCTGCAAAACTTCAAGGACTATTTTTGCTTCCCCAGCGATGGCGGTAGCAGCACAAGCAGCAACTACAGCAGCAGCAGCAGCAGCAGCAGCAGCAGCAACCGCAGCGGCAGCAGCAGCAAGAGCAGCAACACGACCAGCACCAGCAGCAGCAACACGACCAGCAGCAGCAGCAGCATTACGGCCAGCAGCAGCAGCAGCAACACGACTAGAAGCAGCAGCAGCAACCCGGCCAGCAGCAGCAGCAACACGACCAGCGGCAGCAGCAACACGACCAGCAGCAGCAACAGCAGCAACACGACCAGCAGCAGCAGCGGCAACACGACCAGCAGCAGCAGCAGCAGCAACACGACCAGCAGCAGCAGCAGCAGCAACACGACCAGCAGCAGCAGCACCAGAAACACGACCAGCAGCAGCAACACGACCAGCAGCAGCAACACGACCAGCGGCAGCAGCAGCAGCAGCACCAACACCAGCAGCAGCAGCAGCAGCAGCAGCAGCAGCAGCAGCAGCAGCAGCAGCAGCAGCAGCAATTGGTGTTTGTGTGCGCAGAACAACACTTTAAACATTCAGCAGTTTAACTACAGCCCTCACCCTTACCACTTGCCGAACTTTATGGACATCTTCACTTGGTCTATTCCCTTCGTCTCCGAAAAAGGTAAACCCTAAACCCTAAACCCTAAACCCTAAACCCTAAACGCTCGAAAGCTCTCCCGGGGCAGGAGCTGGCAGGAGGGTTTCGGCAAACCCTAAACCCTCAAATCTAGCTCGCAAGCGAGACGCGCAGCAGACAGAGGTGTTTACAGAATGGCTCTAGTGCCGGGGGATTAGGGTTTAGGGTTTAGGGTTTAGGGTTTAGGGTTTAGGGTTTAGGGTTTAGGGTTTGGGGTTTGGGGCGCAGTCACTGAAATGCTGTACGGCATTTTAAACCCTTCACTGGAAGAGGGAGAAGAAGACGAAGAGATCGACAATGTTGAACTGCCTCCGGAGGCAAGCCATTAGGGTTTAGGGTTTAGGGTTTAGGGTTTAGGGTTTAGGGTTTGGGGCTTGGGGTTCAGGGTTTAGGGTTTAGGGTTTAGGGCTTAGCAGGGTTTGTCAGGGTTCAGGGTTTATGACTGCGACGTTTGAGGGCTCAGGGTTTGTTTAGGGTTTAGGGTTTGGGGTCTCGGGCTTATCAGGGTTTGTGAGGGTCGTCTACCCGGGTTTAGGGTTTAGGGTTTAGGGTTTAGGGTTTAGGGTTTAGGGTTTGTGGCGTTTCGCTTTTCAGGTAGTAAAGATAATGCGTGCGAACATCGTGCTCGCGGAAGAGGGAACAGCCCCCAGAAGTCGGCCTCCTAGTAGGGTTTAGGGTTTAGGGTTTAGGGTTTAGAGTTTAAGGTTTAGAGTTTAGGGTTTAGGGTTTAGGGTTTCTCTGGGTTGCGTGAGCAGCTGCGGCCACGAGCTTGGGCAGAGCATTTATTTGCTTCAGAGTTCGGGCTGCCACTCACTGCACGTGTTTAGGGTTTAGGGACTAGGGTTTAGGGTTTAGGGTTTAGGGACTAGGGTTTAGGGTTTAGGGTTTAGGGTTTAGGGTTTTGCTGCAGGCGCTGGCACTCCAATAAGTCGGGAGCGCGCTGAGGCCTTGCGACGCAAAGTGCAGTCGGTGGGGCGGCTAATGAGAGTCTTCAAAACCATCAGGTTTGCTGCTGCTGCTGCTGCTGCTGCTGCTGCTGCTGCTGCTGCTGCTGTGCTGCTGCTGCTGCTGCTGTGCTGCTGCTGTTGTGCTGCTGGTGTGTGCTGTTGTGCTGCTGCCGGTGTGCTGCTGCTGTGGTGCTGCTGTTAGCGCTGCTGCTTTTAGTGCTGCTGCTGTTGCTGCTGCTGCTGTTAGTGCTTTTGCTGCTGCTCCTGCTTCTCGTAGTGGTGCTGCTGCTGCTGCTGCTGCTGCTTGCAGTGCTGCTGCTGCTGCTGTAGTGCTGCTGCTGCTCTTGGCGCTCGTGCTGCTTCTTCTGTTGCTGCTGCGTCTGGTAGCAGCGCAGGGCAGTGTCGCTGCTGCTGTGCTGCCGCTTTTACTGCTGCTGCTGCTGTTGCTGCTGCTGCTGCTGCTACCGCTCTTGCTGCTGCTGCTGCTGCTGCTGCTGCAGGGAAGAAAACGAGTTGATAATGCAGCTCAAAGGCTGCACCCCTGGGGATCGGATCCCAGTGGGCCTTTTGATTCAGGGCCGCGAAGGACTTGAAAACGGTGGGGCACAAACAAACACAAATTAGGGTTTAGGGTTTAGGGTTTGGGGTTTAGGGTTTAGGGTTTAGGGTTTAGGGTTTGGGGTTTGCGCGCGCCTGCAGAGCTCGAGAAGTTCCAAAACGCAAAACAATAGGACGCCATGAACGAACGGCGGCCAGATGGAGCTTCGAAGCGATAGGCTGCGCCGAGGGTTTAGGGTTTAGGGTTTAGGGTTTAGGGTTTAGGGTTTAGGGTTTGGCGGGAGGTCTCCTGGCTCACTCCGCCGCAGCAACTCCGCGTGTGGGCCCTCAGCTAGCCCCGGCACATTCTAGCTATCCACAGCTAGCTAGCCATAGCTAGCTAGCCACGGCTAGCTAGCCACGGCTAGCTAGCCACAGCTAGCTAGCCACGGCCAGCTAGCTGTAGCTAGCTGTAGCTAGCTGGGCTCCGCAGCCTCTCCTCCGAGCCAGACGCAGTGCATGTGATGGGCAGCGCCACCATGGCCAGCTAGCTAGCTGGCTAGCTAGCTGGCTAGCTAGCTATTGGCTAGCTGGCTAGCTGGCTGCTTGGCTAGCTAGCTAGCTGGCTAGCTAGCTCTCTGGGCAGCTGACGCCCTTGCTGGCGGCTCCTCAGCAGCTGGCTAGCCAGCTTCATCTCGTCAGCTAGCTGCAGCTAGCTATGGCCAGCAGCTGCCTCGGCAGTTGCAATATTCAGCAAAGGCCCACTCGCCGCTTCGAAGCCTACGAACTCTCGGGGGCCCCCAGGGGCCCCCTGGGGGCCCCCAAAGGGCCTCTGGGGGCCCCTAGGGGCCCCCTGGGGGCCCCCAGAGGGCCCTTGGGGGCCCCTAGGGTTTCCTAAGGCACTGAACCCCTCAGGGCTATCTAGGGGGCCCCCTTAGGAGCTCTTGGGGGCCCCCTGGTCTCTTCAGGGGGTTTGCGAGACCCGCGGGGGCCCCTGGGGGCCCCTGAAGGGCCCCCTGGGGGCCCTCAAAAGGTCCCCTGGGGGCCCCTGAAGGGCCCCGGGGGGCCCCCAAAAGGCCCCCGGGGGGCCCCCTGAAGGGCCTTTGGGGGCCCCCAAGGGGTCCCCTGGGGGCCCCTTTGGGGGCCCCGGGGGCCCCCAAGGGGGCCCCTTGTTGGTGGCGCAGTGGCTTTGTTGAGGCATTGGAAGATCTATATGTTTTTGTATTCATGTTTATTAGCTGCTGGCAAACCCTGAGCTGTACGTACACCCCAACTGCTGCTGCGCAGCTGCCACTTTCGAGAGGCAGCAGCAGCAGCTCGGGGGGCCCCCAGGGGCCCCTTGGGGGCCCTCAGGGGCCCCCTGGGGGCCCCCAGGGGCCCCCTGGGGGCCCCCAGGGGCGCCGGGGGGCCCCCAAAGCTGCGGGGGGCCCCCTAGGCTGCCGGGGGGCCCCCCAGCCCACCAGGCTGCCGGGGGGCCCCCAAAGCTGCGGGGGGCCCCCAGGGTTGCGGGGGGCCCCCAAGGCTGCTGGGGGGCCCCTAGAGGAATGGGGCCCCCTAATGGGGCCCCCCTTAACCAGGTCAAGAAGCCCCAAGGGGCCCCTGAGGGACTCCGGGGGGCCCCCTCGCGGGGCCCCCTGTGGGGCCCCGTGGGGGCCCCCTATGGGGCCCTCTGGGGGCCCTCTTGGGGTCATTTGGGGGCCCCTTGGGGGGCCCCTGTGGGGGCCCCCCAAAGGCTACCTGGGGGCCCCCTGGGGGCCCCCCAGAGGCCCCGGCAGGGGCCTTTAGGGCCTCGCAGTGGGTGTGAGGGTCTGCTGCTGTCAAATGTTTGGCGAGATCTGCTGCAGCAGCAGCAGCAGCAGCAGAACGCTCCTGCTGCTGCTGCAGCAGAGCGCTTGGGCTGCTGCTGCTGCTGCTGCTGCTGCTGCTGCTGCAGCTGAAGCGTTTGAGGAAGGACCCACGCATCTGAATATACAGATATAAATTAATGGATGAGTTTGGTTTTAATAACAATAAATATATAATAAATATATATATTATAAGTAATATATATATCATATATATATATATATTATATATATTATATATATATAATATGTTTATAAGTATATATTATGTATAAATAATATATTTATGTTTTATATATTTGTTAAAATATAAAAGTCCGATTTAGAGGGCCAGTGAGGTAGGCAACCTGCTGCTGCTGCAGCCTCTGCAGCAGCAGCAGCAGCAGCAACAACGGCAGCAGCAGCAGCAGCGGCAGCAGCAGCAACGGCTTGTACCACCGAAGCAGGAGCAGCAGGCAAGAAGCTGCAGCAGCGAAGAGCTGCACGGCAGCAGCAAAAAGCAGCTGCAGCACGGCAGCAGCAAGTTACAGCAGCAGCAGCACGTAGCAGCAGCAGCACGGCAGCAGCAGCACGGCAGCAGCAAAGAGCAGCAGCAGCACGGCAGCAGCAGCAGCAACTCGCCCCTGGGGAATCCGGTGGCAGCAGCAAATGCTCCCCGCAAACGCTGCCTGCTGCAGCCAACACTCATTGTGCAGCTAGCTAAACTTTGCTGCGGCTAGCTGCAGCAGGCCGTAGCTAGCTGCAGCAAGCCGTAGCTAGCTGCAGCTAGCTGCAGCAAGCCGTAGCTAGCTGCAGCTGGCTCCAGGAGGCTGTAGCTAACTGCAGCAAACTGTAGCTAGCTGCAGCAGGCTATAGCTAGCTGCAGCAGGCTATAGCTAGCTGCAGCAGGCTGTAGCTAGCTAGCTGCAGCAGGCTATAGCTAGCTGCAGCAGGCTATAGCTAGCTGCAGCTCACCACAACTAGCTGCAGAGAGCCACAGCTTGCCATAGCTGGCCACGGCTAGCCACAGCTAGCTACAGCCAGCTACGGCTAGCTACAGCTAGCCACAGCTTATAACAACTAACCACAGCTAGCCATTAGCCACAGCTAGCCACAGCTAGCCACAGCTTGCCGCAGCTTGCTGCAGCTAGCCACAGCTAGCCACAGCTAGCTACAGCTATCTACAGCCTGCAGCTAGTCACAGCTTGCTGCAGCTAGCCACAGCTAGCTACAGCTATCTACAGCCTGCAGCTAGCCACAGCTAGCTACAGCTAGCCACAGCCAGCTACAGCTAGCTGCAGCTGCAGCTAGCTGCAGCTAGTACCTGCTGGGCCAAGAGGTGCAGCATGTACAGCTCGCACGTGCTGGGCAGAGAGTGGGGTTCTACAGCGCCAACCCTAAACCCTAAACCCTAAACCCTGGTCCCTGAGCGCTAAACCCTAAGCCCTGAGCGCTAAACCCTAAACCCTGATCCCTAAACCCTAGGCCCTGGGGCTGCATTTGCTGCTTCGCGGTGTTTTGGCTGTCGCTGCAGCATTTGAGGTGTACATACACCCCAGCAGCGGCGGCGCCGGCGAGTGTTCTGCGGGTCCATTTGGAGCACAAAAAAGAGAAATAATGGAAAGTTTGCATTTTAAATGAATAATTTAATTAATTTAAATCATTTTAATTCAAAAAAGAGTTGCACTTGGAGCTCCCAAGGCCTCGGGGGCCCTGGCGCTCGGACTGCTGCGCGCATGCACGGCGGGGCTCCTGCAGCGGTTGGGGCCCCTCTAGAGGGGCCCCCCTCCTTTATTTGTTTTAAATTATAAAAATAAAATTGAATTTTAAAAAGTGAAGATTGAATTTAGGGTTTTAGGGGTTGGTTTGGGTCCGCGGGAGTCGAGGTGTACGTACACCTGAGAGCTGCTGCTGCAGCTGCTGCTGCAGCCGCTGCTGCGCTGCTGCTGCGCTGCTGCTGCTTCGCTTTGCTGTTTTGCTGCTGCAGCAGCAGAGACAAGCCCCGGGTGTACGTACACTGCAGCTGCCGCCACCGACGCTGCTTCTCTCGAGGCCAGCAGCAGCGCAGCCGCTGCAACCCCGCCCAAACCTTAAACCCTAAACCCTAAACCCTAAACCCTAAACCCTTGACCGCGCTTTTCTTCCGGGCCATGCAGCTGCAGCGCAGCTCTAGGCCTCAAACCCTAGCCTGCAAACCCTAAACCCTAGCCTGCAAACCCTAAACCCTTGCCTGCAAACCCTAAACCCTAACCGCAAACCCTCGGATCGTTGCTGCTCAGCAGCTGCCTGCACCTGCAGCAAGGCGAGAAGGAGGAGTTGAGGGTTTAGGGTTTAGGGTTTAGGGTTTAGGGTTTAGGGTTTCCTGAGCGAGATGGCAGTGGAGGAGCTGGCGAGGAGTCGTGCAGCGACGCGATGAGGACAGTAGAAGAGTAAGGACGCAAACCCTAAACCCTAAACCCTAAACCCTAAACCCTCTAGTCTTGAGCCCTGCACTGCCACGCACGAATGCCCTTCAGTATTTCCGACTGCAGGCGTCGCAGCTCTCGAAGTGACCCTAGGCTTTAGGGTTTAGGGTTTAGGGTTTAGGGTTTAGGGTTTAGGGTTTAGGGTTTAGGGTTTGCGCAGGCTGCACTGCCACACGGTGGCGGAGCTGAGCGCGGCCTGTCGGGCTTTGGGGCTTCCCGTGAAGGGTTTGAAGAAAGATCTTGTTTGCCGCCTCATGGCTTTTGAAAAGTCCTAAACCCTAAACCCTAAACCCTAAACCCTAAACCCTAAACCCTAGTTGCTTCACGCCCGCAGCTGCTGCTTCTTCGGGGCCTGCGCTGAATTCCAGGATTGACGCGCTAGGGTTTGGGGTTTAGGGTTTAGGGTTTGCGCGCCGGGAGAGCTAGTGGCCTTCGCAGCGCCTCCAAACCCCCCAAACCCTAAACCCTAAACCCTAAACCCTAAACCCTAGACCTGTTGTGGGCTGCTGCTGCAGGACGCGAGGGCCCCTGCCTCCCGAGCTGCTGCACCGCCGCCCCTTCCAGCGGCAGCGGCAGCCGCCGCCTCCGCCCCCGCTGCAGCAGCAGCAGCAGCAGCAGCACCAGCAGCAGCAGCAGCAGCAGCAGCAGCAGCAGCAGCACGTGAGCCCCCGCCGGGTGTACATACAGCCCGCGGGGGTTGTGGATCACCCCACAGCAGCGCAGGAGCAGCAGCGGGCGAAGCAGCACTTCCTGCAGTATCAGCAGCAGCAGCAGCAGCTGCTGCAGCAGCAGCAGCTGCTGCTGCTGCAGCAGCAGCAGCAGCAGCAACACCGACACGCAGCAACTCTCCCAGCTAGCCACGCAGCTAGCCAGGCAGCTAGCCGCCACCACCCGGCTCCCCACCGCCCCCGCAACGCCTTATCTTCTGCCCACAACTGTAAGCAGCAGCAGCAGCAGCAGCAGCAGCAGCAGCAGCAGCAGCAGCAGCCATAGCAGCAGCAGGCAGACCGGCGACTGCAGCAGCAGCCACAGAAGCAGCTGCCACAGCAGTAGCAGCAGCAACAGCAGCCACGGCAGCAGCAGCCACAGCAGCAGCAGCAGCCACAGCAGCAGCAGCAGCAGCCACAGCAGCAGCAGCCACAGCAGCAGCAGCAGCAGCAGCAGCAGCAGCAGACTTTGTGTTGCTTTTTGATTAGGTGGAGCTTCTGCAACGGGGGGCCAGTGTGTCTGCGGCGATGAGCTGTCGCTGCAGCAGCAGCAGCTGCTGCTGCAGCAGCAGCAGCCGCTGATTTGCTGCAGCAGCTGCGGGGCGCACTGCGTGAGTTAGTTTTATTTTATTTTTGATTTAATTTAATTTAATTAATTTATTAATTTAATTTAATTTAATTAATTTAATTTAATTAATTTAATTAGTTTAATTTAATTAATTTAATTCAATTAATTTAATTTATTTAATTTAATTAGTTTAATTTAACTATTTTAATTTAATTTATTGATTTTTATTTTTTTATTTCTTTCGGCCTTTTGCTGCACCTCTGCTGCTGCTGCACTCTTCCGTCATTTTATTTATTTCTTTTTATATCTCAATTTATTTTAATTATCTGATTAGCTTTTTATTTATTTATTTATTTATTTATTTATTTTATTTATTTATTTTATTTGTTTATTTATTTATTTAATTTATTAATTTATTTATTTTATTTATTTATTGTTTTTATTTATTTATTTGCTAGTGAGCTCTTGACGTGGTTGTTTGGGTTTTATTTATTTATTTGTTTTTAATTTTAATTTAAATTTATATTTCAATTTTAATTTTTAATTTTAATTTTTAATTTTAATTTTGAATTTACAATTATTTCTTATATTTAGTTTATCTTGTGTTGCTGCGCAGTCATAAATTGTGCCTGTGAAGTCGCGGAAAGTCCGTTTGCAGCCCCCAGAGCGCCAAATTGGCTGGAATTTTGTGGGGGCCGCGGCTAGGGTTTAGGGTTTAGGGTTTAGGGTTTAGGGTTTGCGTGAAGGCGCGGGTAATGCGTTTGGAACCGCTGAAAGACTCGATTTGCTGCTGCTTGGGGCGTGCTAGGGTTTAGGGTTTAGGGTTTAGGGTTTGCGTGAAGTCGCGGAAAGTCCGTTTGCAGCCCCCAGAGCGCCAAATTGGCTGGAATTTTGTGGGGGCCGCGGCTAGGGTTTAGGGTTTAGGGTTTAGGGTTTAGGGTTTGCGTGAAGGCGCGGGTAATGCGTTTGGAACCGCTGAAAGACTCGATTTGCTGCTGCTTGGGGCGTGCTAGGGTTTAGGGTTTAGGGTTTAGGGTTTGCGT
>NW_013654939.1:0-3343 GCF_000499385.1 Eimeria necatrix
GGCAACTGACGTCCTGGACCAATTTCCGGGATCCTGAACTCTATGAAGCGTTCTCAGGAATGCCCATAAAGCACCCAAGCAAACGTAATATAATGAGGGACACGATGGTACAACGACTTATGGAGTGAGTACCATATGGGCACACACTGCAGCAAATTCCCTCCTTGCTGCCAACTGCCTAGACTCTCGCTGCCAGGCGTGAGTTTCCACCTCCGCCGTGCTGCATGACCTCGCTACCGGACGAACACAGCAACAAGCTGCCATTTGATTTCTCTGGTGAAAACGCTTACTCAGTGGTTGCACTGTGCCTGTCTCGTACGTGCGTCTGCTGCAGCTTGGTGGACTCAGTAGCACGAAACTATGTGTTATGGCGGACTAAGAGTGCCTCGCATAATACATGCACGACTACGGAGGATGTGGAAAAGGCCCTTGAGAGCCAGAATGCCACTACACGCACGCTCCGACGAACAATTCTGTGCAGCGCCCTGAAAGGCTGGAGGTGGCAACTGACGTCCTGGACCAATTTCCGGGATCCTGAACTCTATGAAGCGTTCTCAGGAATGCCCATAAAGCACCCAAGCAAACATAATATAATGAGGGACACGATGGCACAACGACTTATGGAGTGAGTACCATATGGGCACACACTGCAGCAAACTCCCTCCTTGCTGCCAACTGCCTAGACTCTCGCTGCCAGACGTGAGTTTCCACCTCCGCCGTGCTGCAGGACCTCGCTACCGGACGAACACAGCAACAAGCTGCCATTTGATTTCTCTGGTGAAAACGCTTACTCAGTGGTTGCACTGTGCCTGTCTCGTACGTGCGTCTGCTGCAGCTTGGTGGACTCAGTAGCACGAAACTATGTGTTATGGCGGACTAAGAGTGCCTCGCATAATACATGCACGACTACGGAGGATGTGGAAAAGGCCCTTGAGAGCCAGAATGCCACTACACGCACGCTCCGACGAACAATTCTGTGCAGCGCCCTGAAAGGCTGGAGATGGCAACTGACGTCCTGGACCAATTTCCGGGATCCTGAACTCTATGAAGCGTTCTCAGGAATGCCCATAAAGCACCCAAGCAAACATAATATAATGAGGGACACGATGGCACAACGACTTATGGAGTGAGTACCATATGGGCACACACTGCAGCAAATTCCCTCCTTGCTGCCAACTGCCTAGACTCTCGATGCCAGACGTGAGTTTCCACCTCCGCCGTGCTGCATGACCTCGCTACCGGACGAACACTGCAACAAGTTGCCATTTGATTTCTATGGTGAAAATGCTTACTCATTGGTTGCACTGTGCCTTTTGATTTCTATGGTGAAAATGCTTACTCATTGGTTGCACTGTGCCTGTCTCGTACGTGCGTCTGCTGCAGTTTGGTGGGTTCAGTAGCAAAAACTATGTGTTACGGAGGACTGAGGGTGCCTCGCACAATATACATGCGCGACTACGGAGGATGTGGAAAAGGCGCTTGGGAGCCATAGTGCCACAGAACGCTTCGTTTGGGTTGCCTGACCCAATAAGAAAGGAAACACGTAACAGAGAAAGAGCACACCAAAGAAAGCAACACGGTTAGCAAGCGGTCGTGGCAGCATGCCGAATTGCATTATCCACCTGCGGCACAAAGCTAGAAGTCAGCGCCGAAATCCGAAACTTCATTCACATGAGAAATTCTGCCCAGCGCCCTGAAAGGCTGAAGGTGGCAACTGACGTTCTGGTTCAATCTCAGCAATCGCGAATCTTTTGGAGCGCTGACGGAAAAGTGCACAAAATACTCAGGCAAACACGCAATATGCAGAGACGCGGTGGCACAACGGCTTGTAGAATTCATCCCATATGCGCACACACTCCCACAAACTTCCTCCTTGCTGCCAAATTCCTAGCCTCTCGCTCCCAGAGGTGCCATACCACCAAGGTGTCCTCCATGACCTCGCCAGCCAACAAGCACAGCAACGAATTGCTATTCTCCTTGGCAATTAAGGAGCGTGCTCAGTCATTGCATGTGTTGCCTTAAGTGCTTCCTTGCGCTGCTCGTAACAACGTTCCTACACTCACTCATCAATGCTCGGCAACTTTAAAGTCACTTTGCCGCAGAAACTGCCCGTAGATTGATTGCTCGGGTATTGCGTATGTGTTTGAACTTTTGAAATGCGATTCATGCTATGCCTAGGTGCCCGTTTGGCTGAGCCATAATCTTGATTTGCTGCTCTGAAGCAGGCAGATTCACTTATGCTCAGCGGTACTGTAGCAAGCGCCATTCGCAAGACTGCTTCACAGTGGTCTGCTCGGTGTTGAGTACGACTGCATCATAGCTTTTTTAATAACCCACATACTAATGTGACAGAACCCTACGTACATTGCTTTTCGAACGTGTTCTTATACTGTGCAAATGTCGCAAAACATGTCAGAGCGTAAAACTACAGATGTGCTGCTTTAAAGGGCATCGCGGCTTCTGCAGCTATTAGCTGATAAGACGACAGCTTCTAGAGAGCGCTGGATGAGTCGTCATGGTATATGATCTCCGAAAGAGTCGAGTTACACTGTTGGCATACAGACACGGAGCCACTGCCGCGTCATCCCACCACTGCAAGCGACGCAAAAGGTCTGCACCTTTTGAACGTTTCGAGCCTACAAATGCAAAATGAGCTGTGCCAATTCCTCTATACGCAGTCCAGCGTTCATTATGCAGTGTATCCTAAGGCGAATGTCCTGCCTAATTTGGCAAACGTCGTGATGCACCAACAAAAACCTGAACACGCCACGCAGGCAGATGCAGAAGCAGAAGGACCTTCCTCGTGCATACACCAACCATATCGTCTGTGTCAGGTAGGAACCATCTAGGTGAATTAAAAGAATTCGTGCACGGCTAGGATATATCAATTTCATATGCTGCTCGATCAGTAGGCACTAACTAGAACCCTATTACAACGTCCAATGGATATAAGCGACAAAATGAACGAAGACGTTGCACTAAAGGAGGCATCTCAAGTACCACAACGTCGAGAAAACAACTTCTTTCACCAACCACGCTAGGCCACTAAGCGCAAGCATCATGATTTTCCCGTCAACGCGTTCCTTCGATGTGTATGACCGGCACCGGTTCCTTGTGAGTAGAAATAGGGTGTTCAAAAGACCGTACACGTGCAGCTATCCCTTTTGGTTACGCATCCACGGCGTTTCCAATATACTTCATGCACCAGGATTTCTCTAGACCTGCACCTGTCCTGTATGAAACTATCGTTTGCTGGATGTTACAATCAACACAAAAGACAGGCAAAACAGCATGGTGTAGTCGGAGATACACTCGAGCACTGCAAACACAATGCCACATCCCT
>NW_013654939.1:3443-9056 GCF_000499385.1 Eimeria necatrix
TTGCGGTGGTCGCGAATATGCCCACGCCGTGCAAAGTTTATCCATGCAGTCGGCGTAAAATAACCAGGTGTTCCCGCACGCACTGGAGGGTGGGAGACAGCAAGCAGATTGTATAACATGCGAACCGCATGCTGAGCATATGACGAACTCTCAACAGCTAGGCATGTATCACGCATCGGCAGCTGCTTCAAACTACACAAAGACGTTTGATTTTGCCCAGCTCTATTTAGGATAAAATCTGGTTCCGCGATAAGCTTTTAAAAAGTTTCTAGTTTACGCCACGAGAAAGCCGAGCTCAACAAAATGCAACCAGGCGAGTATTCTGCTGAGGCATAGTTCTGTCAAACGCACTCGCTGTTGCACATTTACACCTGTTTGTAAACTGCATTGACAGTATCGCGAAGACCGTTGAGGCTGCACTCCCGCAAAGTGACGTTTCACTAGAAGCCCAGCGGGCAGCTCTACCTCCTTTGAAGCGGGAAATGCCCCAACAATGCAGCAACCTTCCTGCAAGTACGGTTTGCTTGGCTGTGAAAATGCAATAAATTCCTCGTTAGAGGAGCATACGCATCTTGATACACGCTCATGGCGGCCCGATACAGCCCCACATTTTGCGCTTTCCAATTCCTTTGATATTGTGCTGAAGAAGCGAAAGATGTATTCAGAGCCTCGCCCGATGTCTGGCGCATGATGTCTGGCGCATTCTTTAAAGGTCATCGCGTCCAAATGAACATGCGTTGCTTTGCTATGGACGCGCGCATTCGGCCTCAATGCCAGTCCAAGAGAATGCCTGAATACATGCCCGTGATTCTTCAAGAAATGTTTGGCTCGCCAATGACCGCATCGACATAGACGCACAAACGCCAAGCGAGTGCCTGCCCCTGCAAACGAGAAAGCGTAGTATGTTGGAGGGCCTCGGCCAATTGCAAATGCGCAGCTTTCCAGCAAACTTCAGAAGATATGATACGGAGGGGCTGCGGCGCACTGTAGAGGCGTTTTGGCCAACAAGAGTTTATTCTCTAGTCGGATGATGCCGTTCCATTAGCCTTGATACTTATTCTGTCAGCCAGTCGTCTCCGACGCGTTTGGACTGCCCTGCCCTGCCACAAGCTCGCCGCCGTATACATTCATTTCTTTCTTTCGCGAAAGCCCTTGTCCTGCAAATACGCACTCTCTTTAGGTTGCGCCTCGTGTCCAGTGATGCACAATGACGTTTGACGTGAAGCAAAGGCAGATCCTTGACCAGTCTTTCTGCAGACCTCTTGAGCTCTCCGTATCCGCTCCACGCGATGTTTACTGCTTGCCTGTAGCCAACGCTTTCATTCCCACTTCATCAAACGTGTGGTGTTCTCTCTGCCGGGTCTGGAGCTTCAGCGAAACGCACCACGAGAATCCTAGCCCAACGAAAATCGAGTGTGAACGCTGTCTGAACAACAACTTCAGGCCCTTTGTCTAAACAATCTGCCACCTACAAACACGGCGAAAAGACACATTTAAAGTGCTGAGGCGAAGAAGAGCTGCAAAGGACCGGCGAGAGCACTGGCAATTAAGCTCCCTCACCTAGTGTTTGCTGCAGATGGTCCACAAAACACAACGCCTCATTAGAAGGCGTCGTTGGATGGGAAAAAGTCGCCTGTCATCTGAAAAGACCCACCGTACACTTCGTACGCTAAAAAACGTTGCGATGCACAGCGCACGACATTACGAACGGCCGCCAGATATTATGAGTGTTGCAATAGTAGTGAGTTTCATGCCACTAAAGGACCGGTCGTGATGCATGCAAAACAATCACCTCCGTACAGCCGTACATTCATCGTCGGCCGTTTTTCTCTATACGTAAACATAAAAACGACCGACGAGAACCTCACCGGGATCACCAGACGTTAGTTCACTTTCGAGGAACGGGGTTTACCCGCTGAAAGGGCATTTTGTCACGTGGAAAGTGACGTATCGTGTCGAAGCGTCACACAGCCGTGCTTGCCCAACTGCTTCTGCCTCGAAAGGCGCACGAACAAGACCAAGCAGGATTTCATCGAGAGCCACAAACTGAGCTCAACGCCTTACCGGTGCCACTGCAGGCTCCTCTAACACAGACGCGAAACTAACACATCCCACAATTACGCTTCACCTGCGTGGTATCCTAGCGTGACGTGACGCAAATATGTATGAGCACATGGGCAGGAATTCGATCTCCTAATTTCTTTGAGCTGCAACTCCAGCATACTTTACAAGGCGTGTCCAGATGCAATCCACGCGAAGCTGCGCGAAACGGCATTGTCCATAGCAAGGCGTATATCTTATTGAGAATATTTCAAAGTATATCGACTCTTACCTACGGCCGTCGGATAGCGTATCGTAATGTTCACGTCATACTGCGCCTCTACGGGTACTAAGGAACATAAACAATTTGCCTATGGCAATTTGCCAAAGGCCTCATTATCAAACGCAAGCAGACAGAAGAAAATCTGAGAAATAGACGGGCCGGTTCCTGTGCTTAGCGTATCCTTAACAGTGGCAAAGACCTCTTAAAGACTTTGTACATACCCTTTCCCATTATCTTAAGATGTCTTTGCAAACGCTAGTGTGAGTTTTCTGCTGCTCCGTGCAGCGGGTGCAAACGAACTTAACCTTAAGTACTGCAGACCTCTCGCGCACTCTGATATGGCAATTCCGAAGGCTCTCATGAACACTGTATGGTGTCTGCCGGGCTACGCAGCCTTAATGCCAGCGACAAGTCGCTGACGCATACTGCATTTGATTTAGCGTTACGGTTTGGCCGCTCATAAGTCACCACACAGACTAACACACACTACAGCACGTCATCCCCGCAAGGACGCTTACTACAAGTACTTCTGCACGCTGGGTTGAATGAAGGCGCCCGTGCCGAATTCGCCACGCGCAGAAAACGAACGGCTCTAATTGCTGCATCGATTAGAGGCAGACGCGCTAAGTTGAGGAAGCCCCCAAATAACGTTCGCAACTACGCAAAAATCCAGCTACTTTGCACGCAAGCCTTCGCACAGAGACAACAGCACAGCGCTGCGTAGGAGATACCCAGTAGTACTACTACATGCTTCCCTTGTCCGCAGCGTAGGAGATACCCGCTAGTACCACTACATGCTTCCTTTGTTTCATGTTGTGAAATCTTTAACTCCCGTCGCTTTCGATGTATTGATCTCAGCTATGTTCGATGCAACCTGAGTCAAACGCCGCAACACATTAACGCACTTTGGGAGCAGCCGGCAGCTGCGGCAACAGTAGCGTCCTCCTGCATACACCAGCTATACGACATGTAACACGTAAAAACTCTCCGCGCAAATCGAAAAACAGCTATTTCATATTGGCTTTACCTGTACCTTCACCAGCAAGCATCAGATGCCTATGACAGCATACAGTGGTGTTTCAGCCTGCAAACGAACCAAGATATTTTCCCTCAGCAGTTGTCCCGAGTACTATATTGCCGAATAACACTTACTTGCTGCGCAAAAGCCGTGATAACACGCCCTCAAAAAGTTACATGACTCTACCACGCACGTGCACGATTCATTTGCCGTCAGCGCACCACATAGCCAGATCGACTCACGCCACTGCACTAGAAGCGCACGCCAATACTAAACAGTCGCTTTCCTTTCTGCCAGTTCATGTTTGGCTACGACGACAAACCTCAACAAGCATCATTTGCTATCTGTTGCAGTAAAGAGAATGGTCACTCCCTGGCATTCGTATGCATACAGCGGAAGTGGCGTCACATTAAATGTGCTCACGCACTGTGTGAAAGGAGCCAACGAGGAGACCACATGAAATTTGAACCGCATAATGAGCATGTGAACAATGTTCGGCTGCTAGAAATGCATCATGTCGTCGGAGTTGCGTTATATTGTATGAAAAACAGATGACTCTGCGCCGGTCTCTCGGAAAAATTGGGCTGGGCGTGAGTTAAAAATGCTCGCGTTGACGCCAAGACGCAATTCAGTATGATAAAGTGGAGACAACAAAAGGCCCAAAAGACCAAACCAATCAGTGCATAAATAAAGGGAGTTTTTAAGCTGCACTGACAGTACTGCGAAGAGTTTTAAGGCTGGGCTTGCCTATGTCACATTCTACTTCATAAACAGCAGACGGCTCTGCCTCCTCTAAAACGATAAATGCCTCAATTATTCAGCAGCCTTCCTGCAAGCATCGTCCGCTCTGATCGCTTTTAATTTCCCTTAAGAAGTATTTTCTCGTCTTGGGACACGTTCCCTGCAACACCATGTAGTCGCACGCCTATCGCCTTTCAAGTCCTTTCCTACGGAGTAGAAGTCCTTCGCTACTGAGTCCAAAACGTGAAACGTGCCTTCAGGAAGAGACAATGTTCCCGCAGTGTTTTTGAAAGGGTTACGCATATCCTACCTCTAAAAAGTGACAGCAGGACCTTCCTTTGGGAATGACGAAGTGTGCAGTTTACAGGTTACGGATTGTTCCAAAAAGTACAGATTTTAAAAATGCAGCCTTTTTCCCTGTCCCCACAATGCACGCAACACAAAAGGCATGCGTACTTTGGGTTTGTATCACATGAGACAAATTACCTATTTCAATTTTTTAGTATAGTAGTGTCTCTAATGCATGGCGGAGGAGGTGCAAATGAATTGCTCTAGGAAAAGCTCGCACGCAGGGCACAAGCGTCCGTCTCAAACAAATGAAGCATTTCATGCCCAACTTTCTTTACGATATCTTCGACTCACGTATGAGGGCAACGGCGACAGGCACACTCTGAATCACAATAAATGTCGGCCCCCGCTCACCCACAGTGGGCAATGTCGCAATTAGCGAAGCCTAGGTTTTCAGCGAAAATAGCAGAACAACGCAGAGAAAAAAATTGTTCATTCAGCATGTCCTCTCTACAAAGTAGATCACGCACTACAGCAGCAGCCTCAGGTAGATTTTATGGCGTTCCCGCTCAGCCAGCCATCTTACCGATGCGCTGATTTTTCCATCTACCTGACCAAATTCGTCTGCACACACTCCCGCTTGATAACACACCATTTTCAGTGCGAAAATTCTGCTTAGCACAACTCCTTGTCCGGCAGCTACTTACATCCTTCAGCAGCATCTGAAGCACTATGCAACATTGTTCGGCACGCGGCAAAGGCAATGCCTCAGCCGCTCTCTTTGAATACCTCTCGAGCGTTGATCAGTCTCCCACAATACGAGCACTACACTCCGTAACCGCTCCACGCGATGCTGTCTGCTTGCCTGTAGCCAACACTTTCATTCCCACTTCATCAAACGTGTGGTGTTCTCTCTGCCGGGTCTGGAGCTTCAGCGAAACGCACCACGAGAATCCTAGCCCAACGAAAATCGAGTGTGAACGCTGTCTGAACAACAACTTCAGGCCCTTTGTCAAATGCTATGCAACTAAACAATCTGCCACCTACAAACACGGCGAAAAGACACATTTAAAGTGCTGAGGCGAAGAAGAGCTGCAAAGGACCGGCGAGAGTATTGGCAATTAAGCTCCCTCACCTAGTGTTTGCTGCAGATGGTCCACAAAACACAACGCCTCATTAGAAAGCGTCGTTGGATGGGAAAAAGTCGCTCTGTCATCTGAAAAGACCCACCGTACACTTCATA
>NW_013654940.1:0-1240 GCF_000499385.1 Eimeria necatrix
CCGACTCAAGAAATCGGTTGCACTCGGTTAAAGTCGCAGCAGGGCGCGGCAGGGCTTGAGTTGAGTTATGGGCGGCCCTATTGACAAAATGTCATCGGACGTTTGCACCAGACAGGCCTCACTTTCACTCTTTCCGCAACTCTCACTTGCCTCTGTCTGCGCACAACTTACCATGGAGCACTCCTAATAATGCACAAAATGTTCGCAGTCTTTGCTGTACTCCTCAGAGGTCGAACAAAAAGGAAATAACCGTAGACTGTAAAATCAAGCAGAATGAAATATTCGGAATGGCAGCGGAATTCTTCATGAAAGGGTAAACCAACTGTGGCGTTGTCTTAGTTGGTGAAGCCGTCTGGCTGTTGCCTGATGTTTCGGCGCCCTACATCCTGATGAATCAAAAGCACAACGGCGTCCCTACACCAATGTTCGCACGCAGTTGTAATCGCACAGCGTTCTCGGCATATTATCAAGTAATAAAATACCACTCCTTTTTTCGTAGAAGCCGGACAAAACTGCGATGCTTTGTGCAAACTTCCTTCGCGTCACAGGAATTGATTGTAGACAATCGAACCTGGCTGGCAATGCTGATGAAATATGACTGCATGCTCGTGCATGCTTGAGCAGTGCCTCCAATTGAGTACACGAGCTTTCTTGATGTGCAAATGATTATCTGCCATCAGTTCAGTGCAGCACATGCGAGCCACGTAGGGAGGTCTGTGTCATGGAGCTAACGTCGCCTTTACAAGTGTGTGCCACTGGGAATGCCTGCAAACGCCGAGTGCAACGTGAAGATGATAAACAGAATGAAACTTAATATGCTGTGCAAACAGCAGAATGCTCTAGACATTAACAACAACAGTCCAACTACTGACAGAGAAGAGAGTTGATTTTGAACCCGCGCCCAAAATTCCACATGTTCCACTTCTGGGGAATGCAAAGGTTAATTATGTCTCTATCTCATGATTCACAAACTGGCAGACACAGGCGCTTTGTTTAGGGCGACGCGCACTTCAGTGATGATGCCGACACTTTCCAAACAAGCCGCAGCGCTGCTGGGTTGGCCGCAAGCTCACATGCATCGCTACATGCTGACGCAACATACGCTGACATAACGCACGTCCTAGGTTTCGAAAAATCTTCTATGCGCTGGTCGTGCCCTTTTTGCGTCACAGCAACGTGTGGCAGGATATAAATCTTGGCCATCCTTATTGACATATTGACAAAGTAGCATCACACGCAC
>NW_013654940.1:1340-8563 GCF_000499385.1 Eimeria necatrix
ACCCAATTGTCAGATGTGCCATTCATATGAAAATGAACAGAAGCTGTTCCATCTGCTTGCAGACGTCGCCATAATTGATTATAAAATCTTTTAAGTCAATGTGTGAACAAGGCAAAGCAAAATGCTGAGGATCCAACAACATGTGTAGCTTTTTGCACAAGAGGATAGGTTCGAAAGCCCGTTCAGAAGTTATTCATAAATAGACAACCATTTTAGGCTCTGAGACGTTCTATACAGAACCGGCCTCTTCTTCGTGCTTCCCAATTCAGACCGGCCTGCATCGTTAGTGTGCATTTTGTGCCCTGCCTATATTAGTGCATGCAGTGTTGTACCAAGCGTACCATCTTGTTGTGTAGCCCGATACATTGGAGGTGGTTAGTGCATCTTTTATGGACCGCTAACGGGATAACTCCTCGGCGAAGCATCTACAATGTACAGAGAAATATAGTCCAATCTTGTCATGCAGTCAATGCCTGTGTACACTGCTGTAGAGAATGCATCAACATTTTTCTCTACCGGCACCATTCCAGTGTTTTACCAGTTCAGGAAATGATGTGTTTTGTATTGTCGCTTTTGAACAGACTCATCGGGTTTCTTGAGGTAAAGATGTATTGTGCAGAAACCTACTTCGGGTTCTTAGGAAACAGTACATGCAACATACGTGAGCACACTCCCAGCTCTCTCAACAAATGTTTGCTTCATTAAACTCACGAACTAGAGGGCGTATGCACTACGTCAGGAAACATGCGTGCTGTGTACATGTGTGCAACGCAACTGAGTAGCGCCTGCATGCTTTCCTGTGGATTTTTTTTGCAGGTAAGTACACGCCGCTGAGGAGTCCACGCCGCTGAGGAGTCAACTTGCACAAAAGCTCGAACAGAGGGTGGCGCATTCGCTAACAGAGCTGCGAGCTCGTCATGCATGAAGAAATTGTTGGATTTCCCGGGGGCCAGCAAAAAGACTTGAGCATTTTCAAATGAAATGCAGCTATTTAACTCGTTGATATAGATGCTGAATATCAATCGCTGTTACTTGATGCGGCAAAAAGCTTACTTTCTACGTATTATGAATTTGGTCAGTATCAAGATACCATGTTTCGCGGCTGCCGTAGGGGTAGATCGCGTCTTAAGGAGCATGCAAAGTGGTTCACATTATTTATGCGATATTTAGAGTTTGAAACGAAGCTACGCACTGCCTGTATTTACAGAAAGCTTAACGGCATTTGATAGGTATCTTCAACAGCAGAAGTACTCGAACCACTCTCGCTTGCCCGTCATAGCTGCTGTTATTATTAGATTCCACAAAACTGCGTGCCATAGACTTTAATCTTGTGTACAGCACCGAGTCGCCATTGACGCCATTTGAAGCACCATCCATTATTACTGTATCTCACGAGAAAGGCTCGTAGCTAAAAATTTCAATTATAGTTCCCCCCGTATTGCATGACAAACGGAAAAAAAGTTACTAATAAATGTTAATTTTTAAGCCTGCGCAATCTAGTAATGCTCACTAGCTGGCCTTCCAATGTCACATCTTTTACTTGATTCGGTTGGTGCACACAAAAGGAATAACTGCGCATCGGCAGGTGGTACGAACCGGTTATCATCCTCAATGAACAGGTCTTGTCAGTGCACAATTGATACGCGTTAGTTTGTACAAATTCGAACTCTGTTGCTGGAGCCAAGTGACGAACAGCCTGATGAAGCGGTGAACATCTCGTCGCTTCATGCTTACTAGAGTAGATGGAGATATGTCACATCAAATATTTTCTGCATTTTTGTTCAATGGAAGCGCGCACCCCGTTACTCACACTATCTGTTACACGCCGAGTTCCGCGAACTCTAGCGCTTTTGGATGTTTGCTCTTTGCGTTCATATTGCCTGGGCAAGCGTCGTATAGCCAGAGCGATGATTCAAAAGTAGACTTTTAGCATATACAGAATCACACTAGGAACGTTCAAGAAGATTGGTTGATGCAAATGTTGCTTGTGATACGCATGAGCTGCCATACTTTTGGACTCACAATCTTCATATCATCAGTGCTGGGTCCACAGAAACGCAATGTCCCCATGCAGCGACGCGACCGTCTTTCCTCTCGACTGAAATACATGCAACACAGCAACTACTTCCTGTTCTTAGAGCTGGTAAGTGCGCAGGTTGATGCTTTAGAAAATTCACTGAAAATACGAACTTCCTAAAGATGCGCAGGAATACCAAATGCCCCTTATGAACTATTCACAACATGACGAACTCCCAGTGCAGCAACGCTCTAAGCAGGTGTAAGCATCGCCAAGTAACAGGCGCAGTCGGAAAATTCGCTCCAGGTAATTCATGTCTTGCATAGTTAAGATGCTGTTGAGAAGTGAAAATATTCATCTTGAGCGGAAGTGCATTCAACCCGGAGGAAAAAGGCACGCAAAAGTACACAAAAAGATCTTGAAGCGAGGCTACTATCCACGCAGAAACGTGCGACTGGTCTAGACTTGTTTCAGCACATAAGCATCTCTTACTGCTCATTCTGGGTCCCCACGTGCAAGCAATTCTTTCGTTTGTGTACATTTGTGCTGAAGCCGCTATCCGTTCTCCTCGGTTGCGTGCGCCTCACCAGCTGTGCGTGCAGAAGTAAACCTTCGAACGTGTAACTGCAGCTTCAATGCGGGTCACCGGAGACATGTGCTCAACGAAATAGATTGTCCTTCTCAGGGTGCTGTGACTCAGCAATTGTCGTGTATGCCTGCTAAGTGTGAACGCAATGTTGAAAGCGCAACACAATGATTTTCAACGATTTCCTTTGAAGCCATATGCCGACCTGCGTCGAACCATATGCAGAATCGGGCTTTTCAAGCGCAAAGAATTTAAAATGTCTACCTTAGAACTTTGCCTTTCATCCCTTGCGCGTGTAGCACTGTCGAAACCGCGTACAGAAGCAGCGGCTTTTCTCTCCACACTGATCGTACATGTGCATTCACAAACACATTCTGTGAGCAATCCACGCACGGCCTAGTAAACGCCGGGAACATGAACAGATCCGTTGAGGCTCAATGGCAGCTGCTTCAGTTTTTCTAAGCCTTATGTTTCTACTGTAGGCTTTCTACATGGAATTGGCGCCAACAGATAACAGTAGGGCATAATAGTAACTCGACGATTCTCACGCCGTAGAACATACCCATAGTAGAGTATATAGTCAAACACTACACAGCATTTCGTGGAACAGAGATACACGCTGCAGCGGTGTAAATTTAGAAATCATGTGTTTACTTCCTTGCGGTGTATGGGACGCACAGCCTTCGCGTCGCTGATATAATGATGGTATCCTTATATATACATCTACGAACGAATTAAGAAGATGTAGATCACTTCAGAGTTCTAGTACTGATGTTACGGGATGCGTAGGGTGATGTACATAAAGCCTGCGCTCACGCATGGAATGATCCAATCGTAGTAAGCACAGGTGATGTAAAATAACTAAATAGCCGAAGTAATGTAACCTATGACTGAGCGCACATCCTAGGGATTCGGTGACGTGCTGCAAGATAAACAGATTTTGCTACGACTTAGAGTATGATAGAGCATTACGCTAAGTAGTTTTTCTTGGATCATCTTACCATAAGTAATCTTCCTCTGAAGGCGTCTGAATTATTTGTGGCGCAGCCGCCGCTCTAGCTTGCTGCGTTCGGCAAAACCACCGCAGAAGCGGCTTCTAGCTATTGAATGCTACAAAAATTCCGCCAGTTGCGGGAAGACGCACATAAAACCATAGAACCACGTGTTTTTGCTATAGACTTGAAAAGGACTTGCTTATTGTTGCATTCATTAAATGCGTTCTCTCGATTTCTGTACAAGTCTTGTGGAAGAATCCCACCCTTCTAGGGCGTGGCATGCGTGCTTGCCTCGGGCTCCGTGGAGCTCACCAGCTTGACAATCACAAGAATTCATCAAAGGCTTCTATCGAATCCGGAATTACAACGGCAAGCGCGCAGTTGTGCTAATCTTGATCTGAATTTTAAGGCACTGTACTTATCTTGCATCACATTCAGGCATAAAAAGCGTCGCTGTCTGGGTAGCGCAGAATCCATCCAATTGATTCTCAACACATAGCTCACAGCTTACCGTACATTCACGACAAGATTTAAGTTCATTAAACTCCGTGGAAACCTGTATTTGCGGAGATTGCTATTTCTGAAGCAAAATAGCATTGCACTAGTAGAAAGACTGCGGCGTTGGCGCGTCCGTTAGTTAACTCCCCCGTCCAAAGTTCATACCATCTAATATGAGGACAGCGCAGATACGGAACACTCAACTCTACAGTTCTCCTATTTTCACTGATTCTAATAGGTTACTTAATCTAATTATGCCTTTTTGGAGCATTCGGGTTTTTGCCGGGAGGCGCGGCGCTCAGCAAAACACGACAGACGCACGCCATCGCTGCTATATTTCGTAATACCAGCTCCTGGCTGCGAGGATGTGTTTTTTTAAGCACCTAAAGGAAACGATACAGGTTTTTCTTGAGAAATCGTTCCCTTTTCAAAAGCGAAGAATTTCAAGACTAGTGGCAGGGTACTGCTGGAGCAAGAACGTTACAGCTGAAGCCGTTAACTCAGCTCGTGAGAAGCTAACGAAAACGAAGGAGGCATTAACGGGTTGTACAGATGCTTGTTTGAGCGCACGTCCTACATTGTACAAACGGCAAACGGACTGTCACGGTGGGACCTTGGGACCCACATAAATTAGAAAAAAATATCCCCACAGTTATTTACCTACCTTTATGCAGTGCCATAATCGTGTTGCTTTGCACAATATCGTGATTGAGAAGTAACGTGGTGAACGAAGAAAAGGGGATTTAGCATACAACGTTGCTGGTCCGTAATTTGTAACACTGGGGGAAGGTTTCACTTACTTTTGATTCTTGGGTGTCATACGCCCTATACTAAGTGCATGTAAGGAAACGAATGTGGTGCAAGGCCAAGATCCTGAAATGACGTGCAGCTGCTGCTGTACAGCGTACCCTTCAATGCAATTGTATTCAGCCAGAGCAGCAATAACGATAGGCATGACGCTTAGGCCGCCTAAAGCAATGATGTTTGGGACTGCGGGAGAGAAAAATGTTAAAGTTGCATCTTTCTAACGCCTGGCGCATACGCATGATCATATTTTTTGACTTCCCGAATACTTGAAATAACCTGGCAGCTATTTTACTATTCCGTTGCATAATTTACAGGTTACAGAACCAAACTGTTTTGGTTCAACAGATCCACATGCGTTTCTGTCCAATAATATTGCTGGTCGCATGATCAAAACTCAGGAAAGTTGCTAGCAGGAGTAAAAAGCAATGGGACTATTATAGCTTAGGACGCACAGCCTCGTTCGAATTTTTCCCTTTTGTTCTTTTATTTCTGTATCTCGGAGTGCTAGTAAGAGCACTTTCATGTGAGCGGTCATGATTCAAGCATGCCTTGTAAGTATTACTTTGAACTACTTCTAAGTTTGGATTCCACAGTGACACCAGCTTAAGAAGTGCACACCATTCTCTGCTGAGCCGAAGCAGCGTGACCCAGGGCATTTGACGCCGCCTCACCTCTGAATAGGCGATTGTAGGTCTCGCATCTAGTGAATATACCAAAAGGCATATCTTCCATGAAGCGGGAAAACAATTCAGGCTTTTCCAGATTACGCGCGCCAGCCACCGTGGAGGTCGCCAGATTTGCTGACGGAAATCTCTAGGATACATTGCATGCTTGCTAGCTACTAAACCAATTCAACGCAGTCCGGACAAGAGCGGCCACACGCCGAACAGAACAGTTTAAATAAATGCTTCAAATAACACTTGCAGTGAGAGCACGGTGATGAGACGGTTATTTCAGCATTATTTTGGTGTTCACAACGCTAAACACCCCAAGCGTATCTGCAGCTAATGAATGGGGTCCGTTGAATTATTTCAAAGGAAAACGCTGTTGCGAAGAGCCTAAACGGTCCACAGACGAATTAGTTCGCAACAAATCAATGACGAGCTCACTGTGCGAACGCGGAGTCTCACTAGCTGGCGCCAGAAAAGATTCCGCACCAAGCCAGCTTCTTCGATATATCAAAGATGATTGTGTTACACACGGTGTAGCGTTTAGTTGGCCAAGCATAGGGAAGTTGGCTGTTGCATTTTCCACGAGCAGAAACGTCCTTCACATGTGCGAGCTGTGCACCCCTCTCCACTACGTAATGCTTGCTTAGTTCGCTATCTTCATTCGAATGTGCGAGGCATCCAGTTTATATTGGTGTGCAAACACACACAAGAAAGCAATGATTCTCATTTGTCCGAAACCCTGCAGCCTCAGCTAGAAGCTTCACAGCATGTAACAGCTAGACGTCGCTATGGAACAGTGCATAAGCTGGTTTATAGAATGAAGTCACTAGATGCCAAAATCCCATGATTCAAGACGGCTTCAAAGAACCAACTCACTGCATTTAATTAGGTTCATGCTTTTGCATACGCAATGCTCAAATAGAAGACATTGAAGCATGCTCTGCGCACGCAGATTTCGTTACTCACACAGCTGGCGGAAAAATTCAACACCCTTTGCAGAAAACGTCAACTTACCCCTCCTTACAAGACGCGCATTTATTTTGTATATAAACCGGTACACTAATAGGAGCCTTTTCAAGCGACGCCAAGACATAAAAGTGTGGCACCCGTCTCGGCCAAGCTCCACGCTCCCCACTTTAAGAGCATCTTCTATACCTGGAAGGGAAGCCGTCTCCGAACGGCGCTGGCACTTCCAAAAGAGAGAACAGCAAAAGCTTTAAAGTGTGGAGGTTTCGCAGAAAAATACGCACACTCTGTTATTACACAGAACGCAGCAGATGACTCTCTCGAACGCGCGCGATTCGCGCAGATGTTGTCTCAGTGAGAACAGGGTCATAATACCTGTGCACGTCCATACCCAAATGGCACAAAAAGTAGAAAAGCATTTCATCCCTTGTCGTCGGAACTATCACGCGAGCAATCTTTTCACGGGCACTTCACGTGCGTAAACATCCTATCTGCAGAAGCCAATTCGCATCTGCTATTTGCCTTGTTAATCCGTTGAGTAGCAATAAAACAAAAGCTGAAACAGGCGTGGGAGAAGTAATGACGGTTCCGCCGCTGCTACAACTGTTCGATTCTTCTCACAATCAAAATAGCGGCTTGCTTGTAACAATATTCAGACTGTCTGTCACCGCCAACAGCGTGAC
>NW_013654941.1:0-4585 GCF_000499385.1 Eimeria necatrix
TGCTTTTTCCTCAGTGTCTCACTGGTGTTTTACTCTCACTAAACCAGGATATAGGTTGAAGATATATCGCAAATAAGAAATCCTGGTGTTAAACTGCATGGAGGAATAGGCTACCTCTGCTAAAATGCTGTGTTATTTAAACGTGTAAGCCAGCCAGCCGGAGCGGCAAGGGCCATAATGGAACTGCCTGAGACTTTGATCAGCATGCACTTATTTCAACACACGTTGCCCAGCTAAATGAGTTGGTAGCCACTAAAAGGTTGGGAGGTTTCCCAACTAAGCAGAGTCGCTAAGGCGGCAGCGCCCTACTGACAAAGCACTACACAGAAATCCCATACAGCTGAAAAGGAAAGGGCAAGCAACGAAGCAAAAGTAGCAATATCACAGGGGAAACGTTATTCTGCCATAGAAACGAAACAAAAATAATCAAAAGTGCGGTAGCTGAACAACAACTGGGGTGATGTTCAGGATGCTGTTATCTCGTCTTTGCTGGCCTTTCAGGAAATCCACGAGAGCATATGAAACTACGGCGAGCTTCGCGAACCACAGTTGACGAATACACCAGACCAGGGGGCACGACGGGACGAGCAAGCAGGAAGGACAAACAAACTCACTCACTTCAGCAACGTAGATGCAGTCGTGCTAAGACAAAAATAGAAAATAGAAGCGACGAAGTGGGTCAACGAACAACAACAAGAAATACCCGAAGAAACGCACATTTTGACAACTTCAAACGCAGCGAATTACGCATGCCGCAAAAGCAGCCAGCACGTGACAAATCAACAAGCGAGGTATCAAAATGACAAGGTGCCGTCGCCCGAAAGATGAAGCAGCTTCAGGAACCACACAACACAAAGAAACGCAATGCGGCCGACAAAGAGACGCAATAAATTTCGCCGCGCCATGCCATCCAAACGTGGGGAACAAATACTGAGAAGACAGTATGGCACGTTTGGGAAGCGGATCATCAACGCACGCCCTTGATTTGCAAAATACCACAAATCAAAGAGAAAACCTCAAAAATGCCCACAAAAAGCCACGTGCAGCACAGACACGCATGTGATTGTGGCAAGGCCTTGGCTAACGGCCGGGTATGGACATGAGTTCCTTATCCAATTGTGCAGTAAACTAAGTGCCCCAGAGGCGGCACCAGAGAAGCGTCTTCGAGACACCCAACCGCATTTAAGGACGCCATTTGAAAGCAGAGCAAATGTACTGGCTATCCGGCAATCGCGCCACTAGAATGATAAAATATCATCGCCAAGGAGATAAAACAGCTTCAGAAGCCACACAACACAAAGAAACGCTCGACAAAGGGAGGCAATAAATTTCGATACGCCGTACCATGCAAACGTGGGGACAAATGCTGACAAGACAGTACGGCACTTTGGGAAGCGGATCATCAACGCACGCCCTTGATTTGCAAAATACCACAAATCAAATAGGAAACCTCAAAAATGCCCACAAAAAGTCACGTGCAGCACAGACACGCATGTGACTGTGGCGATCGACTGCATATGGATATGAGCTTTGTTTCTAAATGTGCAGTAAACCAAGAGCCCCATGGCAACACCAGAGAAGTGTGTTGGGGACACTTAACTGCAGTTAGGCGACATACGCCCTCAGCGAGATAGAATCAGCTGCGCAAAATGACGCACCACTAAAAAAACATCAGCCGGATTCCCCGTGCCACGCACACCCAGAGCTTGTCTTTAAGGCTGAGCCAGCTCCCACAAGCTGCACTGAAGCGGCAACAGCACCCTAGAAAACCACTGAGCAGTGCCTAACACCAAGAGGTATGCCAAAAAGACAGCCAATAATCTCCCGCGTAAATCGATGGCAAAGATGTTGCCATTCACACACTGGGGAGCCACTCAAGTACTACCCTACACAATAGGCCAACGAAATAGCTACTTACCATCTGTATATATAAATATACCGGGGCCGCCACCTACTAAATGATGCAGCAGCAAAACATTGTAGCATGGACTGGGAAGCACAGACACGAGGCAACAATACTAAGGTACGACAGCAGCACATGCACTTGGGCCCACTCATCTGTGGACCCGGGCCTTTCAGCGAGAACTGCAGCTTACATTCTGCACAGACACACAATGCGTAGCCCATCGCTCTCCATGGCTGTTTAGATTGTAAATTCAGCGGAAAACGAGCAGTATTGCTTACAGTGCTCTGTCGTATGAAGGCACGAAAGCATTTGTTGGAAGATATTCGGGAAGCAACATTGCGTTCTCTGGTCCCCGGCTGCATCGAGTACTGATAGCCACTCAAAGCTGTAGACTGCAGCGTAAACAGAAAATCTGCTGTGCTTGCGCAGACGTCAGAAAAGGATTGGAAAGTATTTCTACTCGCAACAGCGGACCCAGATGAGTGCCAGGTCTGGTGTGCCTTCAGTGTATTGCATGTTTATTTGGGTAAAATCGAGGGAGAGAAGCTACCTTAAGTAACAACACAGACCCAAAGGCCATCCATCCACTGCCTGTGCCAACGTGTACTAAAATGCTCGAAGTTGAAGTGAACCAGCGCGTAGCTACGCTCGCCAGATAAATCAATATCAATAAAGGTTTTAATGGGACTACAGGACCCACAAACTGCTCATGTCAAGTCTCAGTCCGCGAGATATGCTTGTACATGAACACAATGGGAAGCACGTGTAGGCCCAAGAAAAGCCTCGGCGCATTGGACAGCGGAACGATATGATCTGCAACCGTTTCCTGGCACGAGGCCCATGTAGCAAAACGAGACAGCACTCATGCGCAGCAAAACTAGACACAAGGCAGGCGAGAACAAGGCAGGCGAGATTACAAACAAAATAGCGTTTGCATTAGATATAAGGCAGACGAAAATACGAACAAAACAGTGTTTGCACGGGGCACACCCGACTGACTCTCTGAATCATTCCGGATGAACGCATTTGCTCTTACTGTAAGGCTAGCAATGTAAGGTAGCGCCTACCATCGAGGCGTCATCAGGCGCAACATGTTTTGCGTAACATGCCAGACGAAAGCACTCGCTAGACATACAAAAAGACACTCACCAAACCGCTTGTGGTCCAAAACGCAAAAGAATGTCGGCAGGAAAGTGAATTTTGTCACTCCAATAGCTTGCCGAGCCTCCCGGCAAGACCCTCATGCAGCGTTAAATGGAACCGCTAATGGTGTAGTGTCTGGTATTTGCACAACCTTAAACATGCCATACACATCATGCAGGCAATCGCTACTGAGTAAACGTGTGATTGATATTCTAGAAAAGAGTGGATTAGGACGGAAACGCACGTCTGCCGCCGTCTTACTAACTGGCCGAACAAGCGAAGCATCTACAAGCCAGTTTAACAACTCATGAGAAAGGAGCACGCAGTGCCACCAGATGTACGAGAAAGGATACGGCATCACTGGTCTTAAGAATTGGAAAGAAAACTGAGTTAGCGAATACGGATTCGACAAACCAGTGTGCAAAAACAAGTTCACCACGGAAAGGAGAATAGACGTGGCAGCGGAGGAGCAATCAACGCCCCAAGGAAAGCTATACGTGAACAGAAAACTTACGGCGTACATCCTAGAGGCTTCGTAGCCATGAGGTGCGTAGGCTCCACGCGTGAGCTGTAGCCAAGACCAAAGACTGGCGAATTCCATCACTTTGCAATGCTACTGTCTTGCGTAGAAATAACGGGTGGCGCACTTCCTTTTGCCACAGCAAAACAACACTCGAGTTCTTCCTCTGAATACGAACTTAACATAGGCCGATAAAGCCTGCTTACATGAGAGCAGTTGCTGAGGAACGTGCTGTAACAGCACACAGCATGAACGCACAAGCTGTTGCGAAGACGCATTAAGGAGCCTCTGACAGAATAACTATGTACAGGCCTCGGCTCTAAACAGTTTACGATTTAGTCACCGCAGCTCATTCGTACGCAGTCTGCCAACAAGCTCACATTCTGGCACGTAAATTGTCAATGCAGAGGAGGCTGCACCTAATAAACAAACCAAGGTGCAGCTGTCTTGTGCACATGCGTAACAGTACGGATCATGTAACGCTAAACATGAAGTATTAGAAACACTCTGAAACAACAACTGAACGTATGCGGGGAAACTCCACTTCCTATGATGTGCCAAAATCTCTAGGTGCGCTCACTAGATGGATCTCAAGGCACAGACGTTAAATAGGTCTTAGTCTTAGCCTACAGCAAGCAAGCGCACTCCCTAATACCCAGCAAGATTTCGACACAGCAGATGAAAATACAAACAAATTAAAGACGTCTACTGGATAAGTACTGCGAAACCTAATGGCACTCATGTCATGCCGAACTATGGCAAGTGCAGTTCAACTGGCTCCGCCTGCTGTGTCGAAATCTTGCTGCCGTTTCGTTTGGCAATGGTTCATTCATACGACTCACATTCTGTTGAATACAGCACGTGCCTAGACTGTGTCACTCACGTAAAAAGCACAAAAGTGGATGAGTAATGACTGTAATGCCAAGTTGTGGTTGGCAGCTCCCACCGCGCCGTCTATGTTTTTGAAGCCATGGTGCGACAAATCACATGTGCATACCATGTCGATAATCAGGAGC
>NW_013654941.1:4685-6264 GCF_000499385.1 Eimeria necatrix
GACTTCTGCTTCCAGAACTAGGCTAGAAGTGCTCTATAAACTATTGCCCCAGCAGCTCAAAACTGTCATCCTGGCACTGGCAATCCGGTGTGAAAACTCACAGGCTGTGAGTGGGCTCATTTCGCGAAAGTTTTCTTTTATCTCAACGCCGCCACGTGGGGTTCCAAACGCAAGGGGGAAGGACCATGACCTTAGCAAATTGTTAAACGTACTCCCTGCGATTGAGCAGCACCAAGCTAATGCAGGCGCTTAGTTTGACTTGTAGAACGCTCTAACAGGCTTTTGATGCACATGCTGCTAACTGTAACATCGAAGAACGCACTGTCTGTTGATATGCAAAAGTAGACAGATTGAAGCCAAACGGGCCAAAAATGCATACGCCAAAAGTAAATCATATCTCCGTCGCAGCCCTAATCAGCTGTACTTCAATTGAAAACACACCAGCTGGTCAGCTCATAAGTCTTTTTCACTTTTAAGCCTGTAGCAGAGCTTCTGAAGAGCTGACGCTTTTTTCTGATTAACTGTATTGCAGGATGCCTCCTGGTGAGACACTAGACTAGCGCAATTGGGCTGAAATTACCCGTCCGTCTGTTCTATTCGTGTAATCGTATTTTTAATATCGATCATCTTCATGCCCGCGACAATAAGCATTGGCATAATGATGTAAAGGAGCTAACCAGGCTGCTCTACTCCGTTTATTTAAAAGGCTGAGAAGGAAGTAAACACACACTATTGAAAGCAGCCTACATGCTGAAAAGAATGTGAATTGCGTCCCTAAAGTAAAAGAAACCTTTATTCAAATAGAAGAAGGGAGCAAAGACGTTTTTTCCGCCTGTTGAGCCATTGTAATGACTGGGCTCAAAGACTAGGCCGCAGAGGACGTTTCGAACTATATCACCCTAGTGTTCCCAACAGTTTTGTGCAGCCATGCATATCACTTCATGCCGCACTGCTTTTCAAGAAAATTTGATGCACCCCCTTTCCGTGCACAGAGCAGCTACTAGCTGCGTTGCTATCCCTCCAAACCGATATGAATGTGAAAATGCCACGCATGTGCCATGCACTCGGGCAAAAACATCAAACATGTGCTCAACATACGCTCTGATTTCGTTTCGGTTGCAACAAGCGTTTACGACCGCAATGTCGTGCATAGCCGAAGTAATTAGGAAACAGTTTTAGGCGGGCAAACAGAATACCTACATTCTGGCGAAGAGGTGGTGAAACCACAGAATGTTTATGATGCTCTTAAAGACCTCGTGTCTTTAAACATGGTGTAGACAACACAGAAAATAGAAAGCTAGCCTTTGGCATTGCTCTGATCAAAGTAATGGAAATGACAGGAGAGGTTAGTGCGCTGTCGGCGCATTAGACGCACATTCTGCACCGACGAAAACGCTCTGATTCCACATTCTACCCAGTTGAAGTGAAAGCACAAATGCAGGGAGGTTTGGATGAAAGGCAAAATCCTACACCATCGAGCCATGATGTATAGCTCGTGGCTTGGTGGTGTAGCACTTTGCCTTTCATCCACTCTGAACATAATAAAAGTGCCGATAACGTACTGGCTGCACCAATCCAA
>NW_013654941.1:6364-6989 GCF_000499385.1 Eimeria necatrix
GGTGGCTTGGTGGTGTAGCACTTTGCCTTTCATCCACTCTGAACATAATAAAAGCGCCGATAACGTACTGGCTGCACCAATCCAATTTTCTCCGGTCCAAGAATGGAAATACCCTGCAGCTGACCGACAGGCCACCCATCGTTTGAAGGTGTAGCAAATACCATGCGTTTATTGGGCTGCAGCAATCCACTGCCTCATCTGGTCCGCTATGCCCAAGCTGCGCATCATACCTGCCTAAAGCAGGCAAGCCCATACGTCCACTGGCCTCCATAGCTCCACGTGCCTAACAATACTTACACCCTAAGCAGAAAGCAGGGAACTCCCCACGGCCGCTAGTACGTTTGCCTTCAAAAAATACTACAAGCAGCTATCTTCTCGTGCAGCTGACCAATTGCCCCCGTATGTTTTGAGTCCTTCAATCTGGATACTAAGATGGGCGGTGTCAGCAAAGCGCAAGCGAACTAACGAGTAAACGCCGGTCCCGTATGAAGAGGAAAGGCTATATATTTCACCAGAATACGCTGTTTTCGAACGTTGGGGGCAGCACGCACAGCCTAGGCGGTCACCAGCAATCGGTCTCCTCATATTTACCTGCGGTGAAGGATCCAAGTGTAGGCCACATAAT
>NW_013654941.1:7089-7787 GCF_000499385.1 Eimeria necatrix
GTCTTTAAGGTTGTTTTGCTTACTTCCTGCAAGTTTTTATGCACCCTAAATTCCGCAGCCCCCCATTTGCAGTCCAGTGCGTCCCGCTGGTCACTACCTCCGGATGGAAACGAGACGGAAGCCTCTGCGACAGAAAGCGAAACCTGCTTGCTGTAGGCAGATGCAGTCAGCCGTTTAGGGGCAAGGTGCTACCCGTTCACTAATCACAATTGTATATATGTATATATTTTGCAGCGCTTTCAAGGGGAAAGCCAGAAGGGGGCGCCGAGATTTAGCTGCTTGCAATATGCGTAGATTGTTACCTTCGTCACGTCAAGCATTTTACGGTTCCAGCAACAATTGAGTAAAAATCTCAAGAACAAATTATGAGGCGTACGAGCTGAGAGCCACGTGACAAGAGTATTCTGGAACAACCAGCCCAGTATGTGTTCTTTCGCACCAAACCTAGAAGATAACAAGTGAAAGTTCTAAACAAGATACCGTCAAAATCGCAAAACATATATGTCGCTCGAGGTCGACGTCTAGCATTGCGCGTACAGAAAGTAACCTGCTTGCTGCAGGTGCCAAAACCATCGTCCTCTAGTGACGCCGTGTTTACATTAACTATCCCGAACCCTGCCGGCTACTGAGCGCTGTGAAGCTACCAATGCTTGACAAAACTTGAGTATACGACGAGTCACAAAAGATGCTCGTGTGTC
>NW_013654942.1:0-4624 GCF_000499385.1 Eimeria necatrix
AGTGCAATATGTAGGAATGATTTAGAGATTTTTTATTTTCGTATTGCGCTCGAATATATATTATGGGCACGCCAGGGCAGGCCATCGCCGCCCTCAGACTTTTTAGCATCAGTTCTTTTGGAGGTGACTGGTTTCCGGAGGAAGCGTAATTTTTTTTGAGCTGTGCCCGGCGCTATGGGCCTGTTTCAGCACGGGTTGGAGCGGGAAGGCACCGTCATGCCAGCGCAGGCTTGGCAAACTGTCCCACACACGTATCACTCGCAATCACTCGAATGCGCAAACGAGGATGGCACAGTTTTAGCGACAATTTCATTTTTTTCGTCGCTCAACAATTTCCGGGAAAGCAACAGCCCCAATTGCGCCACCACCAGTCATCCTCAACAAGGCAGTCACTGGAGCCAATTTACAAAACAGCGCGGACCACCTATATATCGGTCAATATGTGAACTACCCTCCCATCTCACCGGTTATTTTGTGGTACAGCTCATTTTGAGAGGCTACCCCTACAAAGTGACACACATGCGGTGACCGGCTGTCACTCTCTTTTACACGCGGCGCATTCGCCCGTCTATTTCCTTTAACAAAATTCTTTACTTTCTTCCCTTGCCTTTCACATTTTTGACATTGAACACTATATTTTTGTCGCATGTGCTAGAAGTCCGCTTCGGCCCAATATTTTGCTGTCAGGAGTAAGATCCCTGTCGCGTATATGACGGCTGCAGGTAAAAGAGAAGCTTGTGATTCTGGGTCCGCAAGCTCATTTGAATTAATTTACAGTACGTGAAAAGCGATACGGCGCAAGCATTGCCGAAAGCAAGTCGGTCTCCGAAGCTCACGCCGAAATGCAGTAAGGAAACAACAATAATGATGATGTTATATTATGAAGAACACAGAATCAAATAAGTGGAGAGGCGACTTAACTAAGCAAAAGGCAAAATAAAGTAAGATCGAAGAAAAATCATCAGGTTTTGCTTACTTTTTCTTGCCAATTCTAGTTAAGTTGCTCGGCCAGAAGCTAAACAAGACGGCACTATTGCACGACCCTTATGCGGCCAGTTAAAAGCAATATCCAAAAAATCCGATGCTCAATAAATTCTTATTCTAATTCCGAATGCCAGCCTGTATTCGTGTTGCTATATGGAGAGCATCTTCAGATCTCTCAGCTGAAGATGATGTATCCAGCATTGTACTGCTCTGTCCGGTTGCTGGAAACATCCTGTTCGGAGAGTTGCAAAAAGCGAGTCGGCAGCACGTAAAAAAGTAGGTCGGAGGCAGTGCTTATCTGTAAGCAACATCTCCGATTCGCGCTATTAGCGTACAATGGTCTTTCTTTATGGTCTTTCTACCAAGCCCCAAAAGTTAAAGCATGTATTTACGACGGGCTAGTGCTTGCCGCTGGGCCATCTTTTGCTCACAGCAGAATGTTTCATAATATGTTGAATTGGTATGTGCCTTTTTATTGTCATTGGCACTTGTGACGCAACATCTTTCTTGCCCACAACGTCGTTAAGACGAATTCTTATAATTACGATTTACTGGAAAAATTTGATCTTGCCGTGTCGTCCTGGTATCGCAAAACTGCAAGGCAAGGTTATGAAAGTAGTTGGTACCCCCAGAAACTCTGTTAGGGTTATTGTCAGAAGCATAGATATATGAAGAGCTGGGGAAGTCGCCGAGTTCGGGATGGCTCTACACACAGGAGGCTTTGCATTTTCAGGTGAATCTTTGCTAGTGAGAGCATCACACAGTGCAGAACGTAGCAGTAGTAGCCCAGGCCCACTCGTACTTTTCTATAAACGTGTTATGATGCCTTTTCGAAACTCTGGACTGTTTTAACGTTGCTGGGACTGTTCAGCAGCATCGCTGGCCTAGTTAAGTAGCAACGGAAAATGACTGGAAAACTCCAGGGAAGTCGTAATCACTCGGATTCATGAAATTCAGGATGGCACGTTACATTGAAAACGCATATCGAGCTTGTTTTGGTGTGGTTTTAAGCTACCAGATCCCTAGGTCTTGCAAGTGCACCAGAATGTAAATTCTCGGACGGCGCGACCGAGTAGGGTTTGAGTTACGTTGAACTCGTTGCCTAAACGGCTAGATTTTGCAATCTAAAAGCTTATGTATATCGCAACAGTATCGTAACAATTACGTAAAGCTTTCATGGCGACCACTGGAGAGCGAAAAGTTGCAAGCTTATATACAAATTCCCCTAAGTTGTGGGGCTAAGGCAAATCACTTTATCCGAATATCCGTACCAAAAATACCGAGCTGAAACATTTCTAGAACCAAAGCACCACCAAAGCCAAAACCCAAACCAGCACCGCAGCTAACAATAGATCATGAAACGTGGCATGGCTTGCGTGCCTCTGTCTCACTGCTGCAAGATGGCATTGAAGACGTCCGCTAGCAGAGAGCAACGCGACAGTAGGCGTACAGGCATCGTATGTAGTAAGGTAAATGATGATAAATCGTGCTAACTCGCTTCGATTGTACTTAACAGTCGTAGATGCAGTCTCCACTAGTACCATGCATGGTCTGCTGTCTCGCGCTGTTTGTGCTGCTACACATAATTAATGCATGACTACGTGTTACCAAGAAACACGCATAAAATCGAAAGGACTCGTGAGAAAATAAAGAAAAATATTGGAGAAAAGAGCTCACGCCAGGTTTACTGAATTTCTACTGGCCGCCTAGCATGTCGTGCAGCTGGCTTTGACCAGCCTCCCATTGCAGCGGCCCCGTAAGGTGTGGAAATATTTCACCACAAAGTGACTTTAGATTGTAAGCATGCTTCGCTGTGTGTAGAACACATCCGGAGTGGGGTCAACCGCTGCAACGAAATCGAAGCCAAATCGCGTCACATTTGCGAACAGCCAGGAGCTAAGGTTCTGCATCCTGGACACTCGCCCAAACACAGCAGCAACAACCATTGGGAACGATAGAGAATATCCGCTGCAAAGCTTGCTATGCAAGGGCGTGAAAACATCGGATAACACAAGAACTCGTCCATGTATTTTCCCGAATATCTCTCAAAGATGTGTCGCTTTTCCTTGCAGACAGCCGTTTGCTGGGGTCGCAGCGATGGACAAGGCTAGTGCTTTCAATGTACTCAGAATGTGAGGAGACACTGCTAACTTCGCATGCCTGTGCCGGAACAACAGTGATCTTTGGAGCTCAAAAATGACACTGAAAAAGGACGTAAAGCAGGTCCTTGAATTCACGCTCTTCACCAGACGAACCAGACAAAGCACGGGTCAAACTGGCAAACCGCAAGTTTTGCAATGCTGCGGGGAGGCTTTGGCGCTGCAGTGCCGCAAAAAAAATGATGCCATGTGGGTGGAAGATATGATCACAAGGTATTGTAGATTTCCATTAATAGTGGCAGCGATCACAATATTTTAAATGACACCTTTTGGCCTGCAGAAAATATGCTAGGATTCAAGCCAAGTGCAACTCAGTCGAAGTGGGAAAGCACTAGTCGCTGTTTCTGCAGTATTTGGAGGGCGCAGGAAATGTGCTTGTATGGGATGTGTCGTATGAAATGTCGAGGCGGGGCATGCGTGGGCGCAGTGAATGCTTGGATTTGGGCTGTGTGAGGCATCGCATATTGCGCGGTCTGTAGTGTTATATTGCAGCCCACTATGGCGCCTCGTCTAAACTCAGGATAGCACAGTAGTTTGCCGAGCTGGCAAAGCTTCTAGTGATAACGTGGTAAACGGGGTGCTTTAAATAATATCCAATGATAGAAGAGACGGTAATGGCGAGAATGTTCTGCGACTTCCGAGCTAGAAGCTCCCCTGACGGAGGTGTGGGTTGTGGCGAGTGGAACTGGTAACATTGAGAGTGTTGCACGCACAGAACGCTCTCTGAAGCGGCGCGCAGTTTAGTGGGAGTGGAGTAGTGTGACTCGTTGATGGCTGCACTGTTTGGAACGTGCAGGACGTGTGTTGCGTCCATGGGATGTGTCACATGAAGGGTCGACCCGCGACGTAGCAGTGTGTGACATGGCAGAGGGAGCTGCGGGAATGACTTCGCCGCGTTGGCCGAGGAGCTCGTGGCGACAGACAATGTTTTGCTTCGTGTGCGTTGGAAGCTGCGTTGACGGAGGTGTTGTCATGGCTAGCGGAACTAGTAACATGGGAAGAATTGCAAGAACAACAGACACTCTCGAGCGGCGCGGAGTTTAGTGGAAGTGGAGCAATGTGATGTGCTAATTTCTGATTTGTTTGAAGTGCGCAGGTGGTGCGTTGCTTGCGTGGAGTGTGTCATATGAAGGGTCTCGCCGCGACGTATGGGTTAGCAGTGTGTGATGCGGCGGAGGGAGCTGCGGGAATGACTTCGCCGCGTTTGCAGAGGAGCTAGTGGTGAGAGACACTGTTTTGCGTTGTGCGTGTTGGAAGCTCCGCTGGCGGAGGTGCTGCCATGGCGAGCGGAACTGAAGACATGGGGAGAGGTGAGTGAACAGAACATTCTGTGGAACAGCCCGAAGTTCAGTGGGAGTGGAGCAATGTGAATCGCTGATGGATGCACTATTTGGAACGCATAGGACGTGTGTTGTGTATACGGGGTGTGTCACTTGAAGGTTGATCCACCACATACGAATGTGCAGTGTGTGAAGTGGCAG
>NW_013654942.1:4724-7677 GCF_000499385.1 Eimeria necatrix
CTGGACCATCACCAAGCTATGTGGCCTAACCAGTACGCCTGCTCGCTTTGCAAAGGCCTCCACCACACTAAGCTAGGCGCCGATACAGGCGGCGATGCAGTTCGCCGTGTCCTCACAGCAGCTTATACCCCACAAGCCACAAGTCAAAGGACTGCCTTGTCGCTCAAGCCATAAAGTACTCGTTTAGTGCTGAACCTACTTGCTGCACTATCTGGCGTCTCCTTCACATTAGCTCACAGCGCTCAACACTTGTCACAACAGCGGCAGAACACCTCCTTTAACCTTCTCCACTCGTTTGTTTGCTCCTTCCGTATCGTAGCTCTCATACACTGAACCAACTGGAAAATGAACTGAAAGGCAGCACTTAAAAGGGTTCTTCGCCTACCTCTCCCGCAAACAAACCTCCTTTTGTACTGTGGTAGGTACCTGTAAGTACTAATATTTTCTCTACCCACGTAGCATACCTTGTTCTTTCTGCAGGCCACCAGTTAAAGACATAACTCTCCGCAAATATTTTCTCTACTCACGTAGCACACCGTGTTCTTTCTGCAGGCCACCAGTTAAAGACCGAACTCTAAGCAGCCCTGTGAGGGCCGTCAAAAAATTGCAACTTCACACAACTGGGCCACAATTTGACAATGACTACGGGGTAGCTCGAAAATATCCCGACTCCTAGTCAGTTTTACAAAGGATACCCCATCCTAATTTGAACTCAACACCCGATGAACTCTGCAATTCGACCGTCGGCAGCTCGGAGATGACGAAGGTGCACTTGTTGTGCATGGGCTTCGAGGGCAGCATCCAAACAAAGGGTCTGCATGAAGACAAAAGCCCGCGTTTACCCATGAACGTTCGCAAAATGCCATGTGGTGGCGAAGTGAGATTTGCCGGCCTTCAAAAATCACGCACAACTCGGGCTTTGCACTGTCTAACGTCAGCCGTCATCGGAAATGCAAGACCCTCATTCTGCGTATTTGCCTGCTCATAACCATGCAATGCGCCACCTGCAAAAACTGTCAAGCTGCACGTAGGAGCCCAAACTCTCTTCAAAAGGCACTGCGCACCACCAATGCAAAGGGTGTATTTCCCTCTTTCATTCGTCACATAATCAGTTGCTGTCAGCCATATACTACTACCGTACGTCCTTAGACCAGAACTACTAACATCCGGTTGCTTCAAAGAGGAGCAATTCCAGAGCTTGGCGCGGAGTTAGTGGTGAACAGAGGGACGCTCTGTCTCCCTCTCCAGATGCTTAAGGAGTAATGGGGCGACAATGAAAACAAAAAGAACAAACCCAACGAATGATGAAGCAAGGAAATCTCTTGTAAATCGAGTCACCGGAAGGAAGGACCGGGGCTCATGCTGCGCGTGCACTCCCATCTCCTCTTGTGAGACCGTCACCGCAAGGCGGCCCACTGGTGCTCCCAACACCGCAGGAAGCAAGGGCCAGTAGCACCAAACAAACACAAACAAGACCAAAATACGCATTGCAGTGATACTGTCCTTGGACGGCGCGGTGGCTATTCCATCACGAAGCAATCAGCGTTGCTACATTGCATGGCCACGAAATGCTGCGCTGCACAAGCTTCGGCATTAACGTGAAATGATAAAGGGCAAGATTACCTACTTCAGTGGAAACTCAACAGAGCAACTGCGGTATGCTCTTCTCAAAAGATCCAGTGACCTGAAGGAGGCTAGTCAACTCTGTTGTGGTTGGGGCTGGGCCCAGAGATTCATCTAAAACATATACCGGTTGGACACGATTTAACATAACCAAGTAGTACTGGCATTATTGTGGCATTTACACGAGATGACAAGTGAAAGCATCATTTCCAGCGGCCGTATTGGCTCCCCGAAAGTGGTGGCTTTGGTGGGGAAGTGAGGTTGAGGTATGATTACTGTACGAATTGAATGCCATGATGAAGCGGATGAGTACTTTGTTATTGGCTCATCGGTGTAGTTTCTGTTCGCTTTCCATTAAGCTGAGTGCAACGCTGCTCGATTTTTCCGCTGAGTGCACTTGTACAGTCCTGCACAGAAGCACACTCCATGGAGGGACGGGTACTGTTTTGTGAGTGCGCAGGTACTCATAAAGCTATATCCAAAAGGCGCAAGGAGCACCGGGGGTCCGTCAGAGAAGTGGCGAACTTCGCCAGATTGTCTGACATCCATGGCCCGGTGAGCTTCGAAGACTAGTGAGCCTCTCAGCTGTATAAACAACACGTAGGCTGTGCAATCATCACTTTTGCTGGACTGAAAGGTCATGCATCTACCGAAGTAGCGGTCTCACGAATCTTTTCGCCGTGTTTGGGCGGGCATGGCAGGCATTCACAAAGGTAAGTGCGTTCAGTTTTCAATATTCCCCTGTACAGGGTGCCTTCTTTGTTATATCTGATGAAGATGCCATGGCGAGCGGCGACGAACTACGGTCTGGGCTGCTGTGGATGGCTTCGTCAGAATTGCTGCCAACTGCAATGACGGGATTCCTTGCTCGTGAACATGTTATATCTTATTAACGAGCATTTTTAAAGAAGAATTCTGGAGTGCATGCAGTGCAGCGTTTTATAGAGCTTGCCATAGGCCTGAATGAGAGCTAGTTCTTGACCCCGGCCAATCGAGACGGGGTCTACCTTGCGCATAGTGTAAAGCGTCCCCTGCAGCAGCTGCCGAATCTGAAGGAGTATGGCTGGATTTTGTGGCCCTGCTGGTACCGTTTTTTCGTTTGTTGCCTCAGGAACGTCCGCACATCTGTTACTGTTGTTTTTCGTCGCCATTGCATCCGCTTCACGCAGCATCCCCACCGTTCCGTCCATAAGAGAGAAGGCAACTTGCAGTATCTGCCTGGGACCAGCAGCTCGGTGTCAACAGCGCAGCTGTTGTCTGCCGATGGGTGCACGAGAACGGCTCAGCAAGTCTTGCTTCACTATGCCCGTTACATACATAGTGGCACCTC